>NW_027530550.1:660211-719189 GCF_008692635.1 Crocuta crocuta | reverse complement strand
CAGCACAGAGCCCGACGCGGGGCTCGAACCCACGAACGTGAGATCATGACCTAAGCGAAAGTCGGACGCTTAACCGACTAAGCCACCCAGGCGCCCCTGGATATATATTTTTTAACTGAACATATGAAATGGAGTGTAAAGCCCTTGTGCTTTGCTGTTATTTAGATTCAAATTTCAGCTCTGCAGACTCAGGCATAAGGGAATCTTAGGTAAAATGCTAAACCTCACTTTTAGAAATGGGAGTATAATTCACATTTATGTCATAGACCTTATTTGAGAATTAAGTGGAATAATTCATGGAGAGCTTAGATTTAAAAAATCATTATCATTAATTATTCACTTCCTAATACTCAAAAAAGGTATTTAAACAGTTTTGATAGTATATTGTTTGATAGAATATTTTTACCCTTGAATAAATTTTATCACATAATTCAAATTTTAAATCTGTCCTCATCTATTTCCTATGTTTCCTGGGGTATCATCATTTCCCTTTGGGTCTTGCTGGCCAGTGGCATCAAGTTAATGTCTGCCAAATCCAAGTACGATTCTTTTTTTTTTTTTTTTAATGTTTTATTTATTTCTAGGAGAGAGACAGAGAGACACCGTGAGCAGGGGAGGGTCAGAGAGAGAGGGAGTCACAGACTCTGAAACAGGCTCCAGGCTCTGAGCTGGCAGTCAGCACAGAGCCCGACGCGGGGCTTGAACCCACGAACCGTGAGATCATGACCTAAGCGAAAGTCGGACGCTTAACCAACTAAGCCCCCCAG
Source organism: Crocuta crocuta (assembly GCF_008692635.1). Lineage (NCBI taxonomy): Eukaryota > Metazoa > Chordata > Mammalia > Carnivora > Hyaenidae > Crocuta > Crocuta crocuta. The sequence goes on along the minus strand of NW_027530550.1, from coordinate 718,422 downwards.
GCGCCCCCCAAGTACGATTCTTAATCATTTTCAACCACAATGAGACTGTCAGTATTTGTGATATCCTGTCAGTCCCCATCACTTCAGCTGCTCAGTCCTCCTGCCAGCCTACTTTAACTTATAGTTTAATTGATCATCTCTCCATCTCTTTCTGTCTACACTTACACACCTGTAATCACTGTCCCTTCCTAAAATTTGGTAACTCTGATTTTGATTTGTCATATCTGTTTGCACCTGAAACTATTTGTTTCCACTTCTTCAGGTTGGACATCTCTGTAGTTAACCTGCACTTACTGCTGGGGTATATGGTTACCTTACATAGGTTGGGGTATAAATGGAGGATTAGGTTAGTTCTAAAAACTGAGTCCTGACAGAGATCCTGCTCAAACTCAGGAGCTGGCTACCACCTGCCCCATGTAGTAATTTGTCTCTTCTTTCTCTTGCCTGACTCATAACCTACAATGATATTTTATAGAATGAGAGTTATGAAAAGTTGAAAAATCATTTCCCATTTCTACCAATTAGCAGTATACTTTTTGTATTATAAGGTCCATAATTTAGAATACACAAATAATAGGAAATCTATTCCAATAACGAATTCATCCAGTTATTAAGAAAGACAAAAGGGATGCACTTTTTAAATAAAGATGTGACAGGATTAGAAACCAATAGAGATCATCAGAAATTTGAGGAAAAATATATTTTTCCCCTCTCAGTTAGCAATTAGACAGCTGTATTTTGCACAAGCTAAAATTGATACCAGGAATACAGTGCTCAAGTTGCTTGAGCTAGAAATAGAATTGAATATAAGTTATGGGGAATAAATTCTTCCTGAAAGGCCCATAAGCCTATTCATTCCTATGTGGCCCATGATTCCATATTTCCTGGCTAAATGATTTTTTTCCCTCTTATTTGAACTGCTTATCTGACTTACTTTCTTCTTTTCTTTCTCTTTCCCTCTCTTTCTTCCTTTCCTACCTCCACCCTTCCTTCCTTTCTTTATCTTTTCTTTGACAAGAAAGAATTTCAGTGGAAAAATATCTAGTGGCACACATTTAAGAAAATAAAAATGAGTACACAAGTATATAAAGATTTGGGAAAGAGAGCTACACTATCTGAATTTGGGATCTTCTCATATCTCTTGAGTCCTCCATGCATCCATCCAACTTTTCATAATCTATGTATATACGTTCTCTAAATAAAACATATAAAGACTAAGTTAACTGAAGGAATTATTTTTGAAATGAGAAAGTAGTCAAGTTCATGATTTACTAACTTCACTGAAGGAAAATGTTCACTTACCTTTAGAATCAATTAATCAATAGAAATTATTTTTGTGGCAATCTACAATGTTTTCTGGAGCTAACATTTGATACTATACACTGCTCTGATGAAGGTATTAAGGCCACTTGTATTTAATCAATTTATTAAATATTTAGAAAAATTAAGAATAATGAGGAGTATTTATACCATTGTTTGCCTTACATTTGATGAGAGATTTTGGAGAAAATTAATGAATGAGTAGAAAAATTATAACTTCTTCTGTCTTCTCAGTTGGCTCATATTTAGGAGGAAGATGAGAGTATGATGGAGCAATTGAGTTTACATTCGAACAATGAGTTTGTACTGCATTAATGCAAAACCACTCTTTATGAAATCTGTGAAAAAATATACACATTATGTTGTATGGCAAAAACTTCCATTAGCATTTTATGGTACCAGTGATACAGCAATTACTCATACATTCTCAAAGTCCTTTGAGTCACTCCATTTTGAACAATGTCTTAATAATACATGTAATAGCATTTTACCTGTGGTAGTAATATTATTGATCTAACACCATTAACGTTTGCAGCATTTTTAAGACCCATTACCTGCTTATATAGTAGCCCTGCCTGGCAAAAACACATCACTTTCTCTGTTAAAGTTTGGCAGACAAGAACACACAAAAAAAGCAATTTTACCTGCTACAGTGTCTGTCTGACTGCTTGATAATGTCAATCAATAAGTGAATTCACTTTCCTATGGTCCCTGGTAAACAAGATGTCTGCTCCATTTCAGATGCAAACAAAAAGAAAGGAGCCAAGATAGGGGTGGATCAAAATAAAGTGTTTTGGATAATATGTAATGGGTATTTTGGGGAGGGGTGGGGGTAGAGATACAGAAAATTATATTCCCTAAAGGAAACATTGACTGAATAACCCACAGAGATAACAGCATAGTGGCCTAGAAAATTTTTGAACAGTGATAGGAGGTTTGTTCTTTCATAATAGGTTTGTTATAGAAAGGCATTTGAATTGAAATACATTTTTAAATATTCATAGAGAATACATGTTAAAACTATAATCGTACCTAGTTAGTTGTCTATCTATCCTTCTATCTATCATCCATCTACCTATCTATCTTTCTATCAATCTATCTTATTATCTAATAAGCTTGTTAGCTAAATATTTATTTGTATATCTGTTATATAAATTGCTATTTCTACCTGGTGAATGGGCACATTATGAAGACAGTTACTATTTTTAATAATTCTTTGGAGTAGCTGGGAGGATTTTTAAGTCTCAAAGAAATACAAGCCATTTTGATACAGCTGTAGAACTAAAGAGCAACAGGGTAGTTAGACCTTGCCACCATGTGCACTGTGTCTGTGTGTGAGTAGACAGGGTTTGGCTCATGATATGCCTCTGCTCTGGTCTCCAGTCTACTGTTGATATGGATAAAACAGCAACTTGGATTTTGGGTCAAACTATTGTAATAGTGCATTTTTATTAAAGTCATACATATTCACAAATCATTCACAACAACCTGCCAAGATGTCTGGGATAAACATCTCTGTATGATTCCTTGACTAATACTCTCCCTTGACTTCTTCCCCACTGAGTGGTATCCCACAAATTTGGGCAGTGTTTCTCTCTCTAATGATTTCTGGTATATGATGTACACACACCCCACTCCAGCAAACAATATAAAAAAAAAAAAAAAGAAATGCAATAGAAGGGAAGTTTTGTGATGATCTGGCTTTTTTTTCCCTACCTCATGTATTACAATTAAGATAATAATATATGCTTACAGCTTCTAGAGATTATTATGTGACTGGCATTTCACAGCTGTAAGGTCTTCTCAGGAAAACAGATGGAATGCTCAAAAGAGTTTATAAAGCAACCATTTCCAAATTAAGGGGATGTAAAGAGTTGAAAGAACTGAGAAGGGATGGCAAGGAAATAAGGGGAGACAGAGGGAGAAGTCTTTGACACCCCAAAGCCTGAAGAAGCAAAAGGAGACAGTTATTGGAGGCCAAAGAGAGCTAAAGAAGTAGAACAGGAGCTCTCAGCAGGATCCTTAGCTTTGGAGGAACTCAGCCACAGGCAGTGGTAAAAAATCTGATCTCTCTTTCTTCCTGCTTCACAATCTCTTGTAAGTGGTCCCCATTAGCTGGACCCAACAAGAAGCCAAGAGCATGGGGTCTCATACAAAGCAGTCTGCAAAGATAAGTCTGTAGGACCTTGGAGCAGGAAAGAAAAAGTGTGGAGAAGGAGCTGTGAGCATTCAGGGGAGATGGAGAACAACCTGCATGGTGCTCTACCTCAGTAAAGTCACCCCCACCCCTAAAAATAGCCCTTATTTCCATTAAGGAAATCAAGAGCCAGAGTGGAAGAGAGACAACCCATGTTCAACTTGGGTCCAAACCCAGCTCTGCCCACCACTACCACTACCCACCGCTCCCACAATTTCTATTTAACAAAAGGTAAGAAAAGATTGGAATAACTTCTGTTGAACCGAAAATATTCGTTAGGGTAAGTTTAGAAATAAACAGCTTTGTGGTTCACAAACACTTTGAACAGTATTGCAGTTGATTTTCATAGCCATACTATTGTTAGGCCTGAAAAGGAGCTTTATCCCCATTTGTAGATGAGGCAGTTGAAAAGGAGTTTGTTTTCAGTCATACAATAATTGTTAGAACTTGTTCTGCTCTATCTAAATTTTAATCCAGCACTACCGTCTCCCTTCCCCGCCACCACATTATTCAATATGGCTTGTTCATTGAAAGAGATAGCATTTTATGCCTGTTTCATTAATCTCTTGTATTTACTACCTGGCAACAAATTTATATAAAAATAACACACACATTCCATATGAGTTGCTTCACAACTATTTGTAAGCTTTCATTTCATAATGTTTGTGTGTTTTGATTTGTGGATAATCCTTGGCCTACAAAGCAAATATTAATACATTATTAACTGATCCCATAGTACAACTGGTGATGACCTTTTCAAAAACTGAGATAAGCAGATGAGAGCAGCCCCATGCAAAATAATAAAGGTCACTCAGATTTTATCATTTAATTTTCATAATGCAGATGTCAAAGCCTACTTAATAACATGTATATTTTGAAAAAAAAGAGATGACACCATGAATTATATTAGTTGAACTGCCACAATGAATTTGAATATTCTCTACATTACACAAAGTCTGAGGATTATTCCCCATGAAGAGAGGGATTTCTAATGGAGAAGATGGGCAGTCAAGGTTTTCAGCTTCCATGTATGCAATGCCTCTACTCCATTCTCACTCCTATCACCCTCATTCTCATTGTATCTGACACAGCTGCACCCTGAAAATGTGAACATTCCCAATATCACAATTATTTATTAATAGTAATTCATAATATTACATTAGTAATAAATTATATTGGTAACCTATAATAATAATGCTTTATCATTTCTCATAATTCTGTAGGTTGCTTGGTTTTAGCTAAGCACTTCTGTTCCCCTTGCACTCCAGTCTGTTTCCCTTCCCTTCTACTCATGTGGTTTCATTCACCTGTGAACTTGGCCATGGCAGTGATATCCAAGATGGCCTTACTCACATGTCTGAGACACTGGTGCTAGCAGCCAGGTGAGGAGCTGTGGCTTTTTCCCATGTGACCTCTCTCATTCTCTCTCCATATGGCCTCTTTTCATTCAGTAGACTAGCCTGAGTTTTGTATTTTTTTTTTTTTATGGTGGCTAGTTTCCAAGAGAGCAAAATCAGAAGCTCCTCAACCCATATGGACAAAACCCAGAACTGACATAGTGTCACTTTGGCCACATTCTATTGGTCAAAAAAAATAGAAGGCCAGAAATAGACTCCACTCCTTGAAGACAGGAATGGTGTACTCATATATGGGTGGAAGATTATAAGATTGTTGGTGTTCATCTTTGGAGGTAACACCTCAGATCTGTTAGGATGTCTACTATCAAAAAACAAACAATGAACAGAAAATAACAAGTGTTGGTTAATATGTGGAGACATTAGAATCTGTATTATGGGTAAAAATGTAACATGCAGATGCTATAGAAAACAGTATTACAGTTAAAAAAATTAAAAATAGAACTTCCATATGATTCAGCAATCCTGCTTCTGGGTATTTATCCAAAAGAATTGAAATAAGAATCTTAAAACGGTATTTGCTCTACCATGTTTATTGCAGCTTTATTCACAGTAGCTAAGTGGTGAAAACAACCTGAATGCTTATTCATGGATGAATGGATAAAGACGATATGGCATATACATACAATGGAGAGTTATTTAGACATAGAAAGTAAGGAAATCTTGTCATATACTACAACACAGACTAACCATGAGGACATTATGCTAAATGAAATAAGACAGTCACAGTAATGCAAATACTACATGGTTCTACTTCTAAAGTAGTCAAGCTCATGGAAACAGAAATTAAATGGTGATTTCCAGGAGCTAGAAGGAGAGAGAAATAGGGAGTTACTATTCAATGTGTATAGTGTTTCAGATTTTAAAAAGTTTTAGAAAGCTGATGTATAACATTGTGCTTATGGTTAATAATACTGTACTGTACATTTAAACATTTGTTGAGAGTCAATCTCCTATTATGTGTTTTTTTACCAAAAAGTTTAAAAAAAAAAGTTTAAAAAAAAAAAGCAAGATATTAATGACTATCTGCTGGAGTGGTTGTTATGTGGTAGGTTCTTTTCAGAGTTCTAAATGCCTTTTTCTCAGTTAATCTTCATGCCAGCACTAAGAAGTAGAGGTGAAAAAAATAATCGTAGAAAGGTTATGTATATTTTTTAAGTCCTAACCCAAAAATGTTAGAGATGGGATTACAACCAAATTCATCTCCCCAAATTATTTATAACAGTGTCCTATTGTGTTATTCATCATTTCTAATACGTATACAGTGTATTACTTTTGGAGTGAAATGAATATATACTGTCATCCAAAATCAAACCAAAATAAACCTGTTCTATGAGAAAAACTGAGGAGACCAGTGAAGAAGGAATGCCAAAGAAAAATTGTGAGAGCATAAAAGAAAAACAAGACTTCATATCCAAGTTACCACAAGGTCTATTTTCAACCTGGTAGCTGGTAGAAGATATTAAAGAATTCATGCATCATGCTATACATCAATTTACAATAAAATCACCCAATATAAATAAATGAATCTCTATTATTAATAAATCATAATGATCACCATGATCATAATAAATCTTAATAATACAATGAATCAAATTTCTCTCATTAATAAAGTTATAATTAAACAGTGGAATCCTCCTCAAAGTATTGTTATAAAGTATCTTTTTATTGAAGAATTTGTCAAAGTCTTTGAGATGTGTTTTTCCACTGCCCGTCTGGAAAGCAAGTCAGATTTATACATATGAGTCTATCTTTCTCTTATTCTTCAGCATGAAAAGGAAAGAAAAATATTCTGATTGCTTAAGTATTTACTTTAGATTCAGCACTTAAAAAGCATCTACTATGTAAGTTCACTTATCTCATTGTATTCAAATCTTCTGAACATCAATTTCCCCATATGCGAAGTGGGGTTGATATGCTCATAGCACCACTTGTTCATCCAAGTTACTAAAAATATATATTTTGAAGAGCAACTATGTGAGAGGCATTCTTTAGATACTGAATAAAGCAGGAAAAATCCCTGTTCATATAGAATTTATGTTAAATAGGAATAAGCAGATGTGGGTTTTTTTGGCGAGGGGTAAATTTTAAATATAGCTTCATAATTTGGCACTTGCTATCAAATAGTAAAAGGGCTTTGTAAAAAATGGAAATTTGCTGAGCTGATTGTGGCTGAGTGGAATGGGAACAGATCTGCATTACAAGATGAAACCAACCAAACAGGGCTAAGAATTCCATTCCAAGTAGAGGGAAGAGCAGTCCTTGAACATGAAGAAGCTGACATAAGAATGAAGTCTGAAGCCTATCAGGTATGGGGAAGAATATAGAGATGTTGGGAAAATCTTTGCAGAATTCAATTCATAGAGTTTTGAAGCCAAGGGGTAGGGGGTTGCTTTGTTTTGGTCAAGGTAAGGGGTTCATATTTTAGTTTAACTGCCATGGGATGACATTTATAGAACTCAAAGATCTTAAAGAGTTTGTCTGCACTAGTCAGAGTCATTTTCTAATACTCTTCTTATACTTCCTCTGTTCAGAATTATAGGAGAGTATATTGAAATATGTATTTCCTACTCTCCCTCACCAACTGCTTCCAATTTGTTCTGTACAGTAAAAGGCACTGAGCAGGAGTTTGGAGGGTGAGGCATGGTAAAAAGTCAGCATATCCCTATTCCTCCTCTCAATATGGCACAGAATCTTCAGAAATGACTGCAATCTTTCAGTAGTATCAGTACCTACTGAGCCCCTCCATGCCCATAGTTCCATTGATGCCAGATGGTCTCAACTACTCAGCTCTGGCAACTCTGACTTTTCTTTTAATCTCCCAAGCTATTAAGGTAATAATGACTTCCCATTGATCTTAACCTCTTGGTTGTCTCATTGGTCACTTTTGTCTTATCATTTTTTCTAACACTTTTGTAATGAATCATGAATAATAAATTTCCATTGTTGACCTAACATGAATTCTCTTTCCTAACTGGTTCATTGCTCAAGGTCAAGACAGCTAAGCATGTGGCAGAGGCAGGATGAGTCTAGAGCATACTTCTAGTTCCGTTGCTTTTAATTTACTGTTAGTTTGGTGACAATGGTGTTTATAGATTATTGTTGGTTTCCTTGATGTTTTCCTCAACTAAGTGTTAAGATTTCTAAGAGGCCAGCTTTAGATATTTATCTCTGTGTTCTCAAAACCTAACTAAGTTTTCCTCAACAGTCAGATGTCAATGAACTACTTTTCACTTTATGATGCATTAGAATTCCTGGTTATAAGACCACATGTCTGATCTAGTCACCTAATTTCTAAATTAGTCCTGGTAAGACAGCCCTTTGCAAGTGTTTGCTTACATCAGATACAGACACAGAAGCCCTCTTCCTCAATGTCAACTCAATATCTGGTGTCCTGCTACTTTAGATTTTTCTGTTACAGACTTTCCAGGGACCATTGCCTATATGCCATATCTTCAACATGTTAAACTCCTTCATTCTCTTGTGGTTGGAATTCACATATCTATTGAATCAAAGATAATATTGAATGGTTTTCTAAAATTTAGTTTGGACACATTGTCATATCTTGAAATCTTTTCATTAAGGTTAAATTGTTAATACCAAAATGGTCAACCATGAAAATAGATCTGAATAGGCAGAGCAAGACAGCACTTTTATGTGCATGGAGAGTGTTTTAAGCATCTTTGATCTTAATAACATTAATTTAAACATTTGCCATAGCTATCTAATTATTATGGTTGATATCACATTGTACCTAGCCAATATGTCTTTACTTATCAATATATGATATGACTGATAGAGTCGAAATAAGAAAAACAAATCCACTGGCATATTTTTTTAGAATATATCTATTTTCTTTCTTTTTTCTTTTTTACAAAGAGANCTGTCGGGTTTTCGATGTAGAGTATCATGTCATCTGCGAAGAGTGAAAGTTTGACTTTCTCTTTGTCCACTGGCATATTTTGATAGAAGTTTTAGAATGACAGCATTCCCGTACATCTAGGATTAGCTGTTAGATACTAGGAAAAGAGGACAAATGAAAACAATTTAGTACTAACTCTATGTCTCTCTATTTTTGTTTTCTGTTTCTGTTTCTTCTTCCAACACTTTTTGAAGTAATTGTTTCACCTGAAAAGCAAAACTTGATAATTAACTTCAACAATTATTGTAGTTTCTTCATTCTTCCTGGAATTAAATCTCCTCTTGTTGTTTCCAAATCACAGATTAAGATGCACCTCCTAATTAAATACTAATTTACTTTGACAACTGAAAGTTAGCAAACACAGAGGCTTCAAAACCGTAACTTATTTTCAATAAAATACTGATCGCTGTTTTTTAAACAAATTAGTCTCAGAGCATTTTCTTTTTAGTTGTCAAGTATCAAGTCAATAGGAAGGATTTATATTAAAACACTAACATGGACTCCAAAACTTCTCAAGGAGATGAACAATCAAAGCCATTAAAGACAAAATGCCCTATCAGTTTGAATGACAATAATAGCTTGGTATATCCATTAGTGCATTAATACTACATGAAGCCATTACATTGTTTCCACTTATCTATTAATACCCTGTTTTCACATATCTATTAATATAATTAGTGATAATATGGAAAGCATTCAATATTTTTGAAGCCTTAAAAATAAAATTTAGAAGGAATATCTCTGAGAATTAACATGGTAGTTTTTTCTTATTTTTCCTGCTCAATGAGAATAAAAAGTATTAGCAAAGAACTACCACCATACAGATACATGTACTGGTTGTCTGAACAATCAAGGAAATAATCTGGAAGTTGAGCTAATAAAACATCGTGTCCAAGATTAGGGTTATATCTGGATGTCCACATTTGAGTTGGGTTTGTATGCCATCTTAATAATTTATTTTCATTGTGACCAAAATTAAGCCACATGAAACACAATGAGTTTTCATTTCTTATAAAAAGAGGATGATATCATGTACGTCACAAAATAAATCTGAGAATTATAATCCCCATTTTAAGGCATAGCACATTTCTTGGAACATTGGAAGATCTTAATAAATATCAACTTCTTTAAAAATATTAATATTTTATGTATTTCTGAGAGAGAGAGAGTCAGCGTGAGCAGGAGAGGATCAGAGAGAGAGGGAGATACAGAATCAGAAGCAGGATCCAGACTCTGAGCTAGCTGTCAGCACAGAGCCTGACATGGGGCTGGAACCCACGAACCATGAGATCATGAGATCATGAGAGCATGACCTGAGCCAAAGTCGGACTCTTAACTGACTGAACCACCCAGACGCCCCAATAAATATCAACTTTTTCTAACATTATTGTCTCTTAAAGTACTCACAGTAATTTCCAGTGGTGTAGAATTATCTCCATTTTGTAGGAGAAGTGAACTGAATTTGGCCCAGGTATATAAACAGGCAATAAGTGGGCAATAAGTGAGGCCATGCTAGACAACAGATCTGTGAGGTGATTCTGTTGCTTTAAATCTGGCTTATGATCATTTGTCTCACTGGTGGTTTGGTTTCACAAACTGGAGAAATGTAAGACTTTCCCTTTGTGCTCAATTTTGGCTCTTGTTCTTGACTCTGACCCCTGCTGCTTATCCCACTTTAGCTCTTGAAATTGTTCCATTCTGATAGCTAAGTGTGTTGAGGGGCAAAGGGAGATTCAAGACCTGTCAAAGTCACTCCAAGATAAAAGAGCATTTCAGCTACTGCTTCTATAGTATCAGCCCATAGCAGGTGACTGGTTTTGATTTTTCTAGGTCCTACTTCAGAGCCGGTGTACAGAATTCAGAATTCTGTCTTTATTTTTATTTGTAACGGGGTTGGATAAATGTCTCATGGTTTTACACTCAACCAAGAATTGTTTATTTTACACCATACACACACTCAAAAGCCTAAAACACATCTATATTTCCCCCCAAATTTGGGGAAGTTTAAAATGCACTAGAAACAAAACATTATTAATTGAAGCTGATAGTGATATTCCATTTTATTAGATATGTTTTTCCTTTTCTTCAAAAATATATACATAATAGGATTCAGCAGGTAGTCTGAGATAATTCAAGGAATCACTATAGTCAAGGCATCACCTAAGCAAAGTTAATATGTGGTAACTGGCCTCTCCAATCTTATGTATCCCTTTGTATATAAATCATAAGATATATAAATATATATAGTAAAGGTAATTAAAGGTATCTAAAGAAAATATGGTACATTAAAATCGTGTAATATATAGACTATATATATATATGTATGTATATATACATATACACACATATGGTGAGCTACGTGACATGGCTTGATAACAGAGTGGTTTCCAGGCACTGTTTTTTTCCTGATTGCAATTTAAATGTATGGCTAGAGGCTGGTATTTTCTAGTTGTAAAGAGACTGTCTGGTGTCTTTCTGGCTTAGATGTGAACATGACCCCCAATCCTCACTACGTTTCTGCAGAATCCTTACTATTTTATATGCCACCCTCTGGGGTAGCTTGAGAAGAAAGTTCAGAGAAAAGGTCATATTCTAGGCGGACAGCTTGCATCTGTCTAAAAGGCAACTTCATTTGTTTCCACTTTATGCTGTTTTATTTGAAAAGGGGTGTTTAAGTGATATTTGCTTGCTTCTTACTCTACTAGTGAGAAAAATCACATACTGGAGACAAACATGTCAGAGGAAGGTCTCAAAGATTTTGAGAGTTTCAAGTGTGATGGTAAAAAAAAAATTGTAAAGCATTTATTTTTTCCTGCTGAGAAGAGTTATTTATTGATGATACTATTAAATCAGTATTTCAATGGGATATTTTTTCCCTAGAAACCTCCAGCTACCCTATATTTACAGATTAAGCCAACTAATATGATAGGTGGAAAGTAGTGATGTTTAATATCTAGTGTTGAAGCAGATATGCTGAAATATAAATTTTTATACATCATTGCTGATAATATATATTTATTCAAGTTTTCCAGAGGGCAGTTGAGGAATATTTGCCAAACTTGAAGTACACACGGCTTTTGTGTTAATAAATCTGCAAATGCAATTTTATTCTACAGACATCTTTGCCCCTTTCCAACAGCAATGTATAAGGAGATTTCTTGTGAAATTGTTTGTAATTGTTATCTATTGATGAACATTTAGGTTATTTGTAAGTTTTTCGTTATCTAAAGAAAATATGGTACATTAAAAATATCGTAATATATAGACTTTAAAAATTAAGTGTATCTATATGCATTTGCTTAGAACTCATGAAAAAGGAACTAGTATAGGGTGATGTCTAAGAGAAAAATCCAGTGAATTAAATCTTTTAGTTTAATGTCTGACTCCATGTAGCAAGTGAGTAATTACATACAAGTTACCCAGTATCTTTGACCATCAGATTTTCCTTTGTTAATAGAACTCTCATACTGGTCACCTTAAGGAAGTTTCTCATAAATTAAAAGAATGAATTTTGGGGAATGGGATGGGTTGATGAAAGGAAATTTACTTTTTAATTATATGATCATTAAAATGTTAAAATTAATTATCACAGAATTGTAAGATTATCTTTAATATTCCAAACAAAATTTATAAAAAGAAATTTTTACACCAGGCATCAGTTATTGTAAAGTGAAATTTGATGAGTTAATGATTGGATTCTGAACTATTATCTTATTTTTAAAATTTTTTAGTATTTATTTATTTTTGAGAGAAAGAAGAGTGAGTGAAAGTACAAGCAAGGGAGGGGCTGAGAGGGAGACACAGAAACTGAAGCAGACTCCAGGCTCTGAGCTCTCAACAGATAGCCAGATGCAGGGCTTGAACTCATGAACTGCGAGATCATGACCTGAGCCAAAGTCAGACACTCAACCGACTGAGATACCCAAGTGCCCCCCGGAATATATTTTAAAGGCTGAAACATTACATAAATTCCATGTTTCAAGTTTTGCATTTAGTTCTGAGGATACTAAGCATAAAGCTCAGACCAGATCTTTTCCTTTGAGATTAAGAACTTCTTACTTTTTTGATAAATATACTGGGTCCCTTAACCTATTTAGTGCAGGAAGCCAAAATGAAAATTGTTCATAGGTTTCAAAACATAAGTTAAAATCACAGATTCCAAAGGCACCTAGATAAACAAAACTGAAAACTTTATAAAGAACGCTAAACATTTTGAATTTAACAAAATGACAAACAATATCAATAATAATGACATAGCACTTGTAACTAGGAAACTTCTCAACACATGTCAACTAAAGTGTCTTCATTCAGTCCCTACATTTTGTTTATGAGAAGTGCAGCCTGAAACAGTACTAAATCATGCAACTATAAGTGTATACATACAGAAGTATTCAATCTAGGATTTATATATTTTAAATATCTTTTTAAATTAAACTTTACACCAAAGGTAGGGCTTGAACTTATTACCTCAAGGTCAAGAGTCACAAGTTGTATTGATTGAATTAATGGAGAAAATAAAGAAAAACTCCTTGAGGTCATATAGGTCATATAGGTCATAATGGCAAACTGCCCAAACTGCCCAGGCCAGGTACTCCCCACACCCACTTCCTTTCCCTACCTCTGTGTAGTGATGACCCCAAGTCACCCTACCCCTGTACATCCAATCAGCTTTAAACACCTCTGCCTGTATGGTTGGGCTTCTTTTAACTTTATAAGCAAACGACCACCTTTGTTCCGGCTCAGACCTCTGGAGATGATCTCCTCTGAGCCCACCAGTGTAAAATAAACCTCCTCTCTTCCAAGATCTCCGAGTGCCACTTGGTTCTTCTGCCAGTGATCCAGACCAGATTTCCACAACAGAATCAGCCATACATCCCAAGGTTTTCCCTACTTCACTTGTAAAAATGTAAATGTTTCCAGTGGTTTTCTTACCTTAGCAATTTATTTCCAGTTCAGTGACTCTGAATATTAGTTCAGAAAGTTTATTGTATGTATAAATATATATGCTATGGCATCTTTCCTAAGTAAGTATTATAACTTTATATCTCATTGTGACCTACAGGCCAAGAAGAAACTCATATTTATGTAACCAATCATAACAATATTAATGACAATAAATAATTGATCAAACATCAACACCAAACTTCACTTCTTAGAATACATAAATGTCAGGGCACCTGGGTGGCTCAGTTGGTTACATACCCAATTCTTGATTTCAGCTCAGGTCATAATCTCACAGTTCATGAGATGGAGCACTGCACTGGGCAGCATGGAGGTTCTCTCTCTTCTTTCTCTCTGCCACTTCCCCACAAGCCTGCCTCTGTCTCTCTCTCTCTCTCAATCAAAATAAATAAACTTAAAAAAATAATACATAAATATCAAAAAATAAATAAAAAGAAAGGAAAAAAATAGCTCTCATCCACTTGGAAGTTTGCAGCATTAATCGAAACCAACCTAATTTTAATTATATTGAAAAGTTTTAATCTATAACAATAAGTAACTGAAGATGATAAAACAAATAACAGCAGAAGACTGAAGGAGAAAGATGCCACTTAACCACTGGAGACAGAAGAGTAAAATATGTACAGATATATATTTTTATTCATTTTAACTTTTTTTTCCTAAAGAGAGACAGAGCAAGTATGAGCAGGGGAGAGGGACAGAGGGAGAGAGATAGAAAATCCCAAGCAGGCTTCATGCTCAACACAGAGCCCATTGTGCATTGGTCAATCCCATGACCCTAGGATTATCACCTGAACTGAAATCAAAAGTTGGACGTGCAGCCAACTGAGCTACCCATGTGCCCCCAAACTGCATAGATATAGACACTAATTGTATGAGATCTATATTTTTGACAGCCAGTTAAGTTTATAAATTATAAGAAAAATCAGCATAACTGTGTCTTTGCTTTTAGAAGTTGAATAAAGAATCTCAGTTATTTATTATTCATTCATCCACCTCTTCATTCACTCATCTACTCATTCATTCAAAATTAATTTATTCCTTAAATATTTATTTAACTTTCTATATGGTGCCTGACACTGTGCTGATTGCTTCAGAAAAAAAGAAAAAACAAGAAATCAAACAGACCCATTAACACTTATACCACTGGACTGTGATCTCTCCAAGAAGGACTTTTGGCTTTTGGATTTGTTTGAATGATTTTGAGTTCACCAGTCATGGTCTTGACATGAAAAACTGGCACCCTTCAATAGGGTGACTTGAGGAGAATGCTGAAACATGCTACTGGGGAAGACTACCAGTGGCATTCAGAAGAAATAATGGATGCTATAATACTACAGGGCTCATAACATTGGGAAGATATTACCATCTCTAAGCTTGAAGGAGTCAGGATAGGGAGTCAGTACCAGAATGCTGAGGAAACTGATGACAGTGCTACCTAGGGAGTTATGGCCATAACATGAAATAACCAGACCAAGGAAACATAGCAGACAGACCACCTATGGAGTAAGTAGCAGTCTATGTAGTCTCAACTCCACTCTCCTATTGTACTCTGATTTCCTTACCATATCTCCCATTGCTCTAAACTCAACCTCAGTCTAAAATAGGGAGAATCCATTGAGACACTCCAGGACAGCCTTTTGGGCACAGAACAAGGTATAGATGAGGAGAAAATGGAAGCTATCCCACACACTGAGTGAAAAGTACCAAGAACTTAATGTTCCTCACCTGTGTGCAGGCAGATAGCATTTTCTCCCTCCCCTAGTATCTCCACCCAGACTTCAAGGATGCACATAACAAGCTAGATAAAATAATGGTTAAAAAAAAAGTATCATTTCATCTTTGAGTTGCATTTTTAGTGACTTTTTTGGCATGACTGTAGTTGTGATCCCTAATTAAAAACGTCCGTCTTTGTTTTGTTAAAATTTCAAGAAATATGTAATCAATTCTCTGTTGACATATTCCACCCATTCATCCAGAAGGATGCCTAATGGAATGAAGCTGAATAGAGAAAGGAGAAAAAGTAGGATGAGGAGACTGGAGGGACTAGTTTCCTTCAGTTCAAGGAAATGTCATTTTGTCTCACTCAACTAATAATAAAGACCAGTTTGATATCTCTGTAAAAGGACATGTGACTTTTAAGAACATGAGGATCAGTTGAATATTACAATGGCAACTTTTGTCCTTCTTCCCTCACATACTGAAAGATTCTGACTCCCACTAGTAAAAGCGTAAAGTATAATGCTGATGTCACATTTAAAATAGTTGATATTAAGGGGTACCTGGGTGGCTCAGCTAGTTAGGCATCTGACTCTTGGTTTCTGCTCAGCTCATGATCTCATTGTTTGTGGGTTTGAGCCCATAGTCAGACATCTGTACTGACAGTGTGGAGCCTGCTTGGGATTCACTCTCTCCCTTTTCTCTGCCCTTCTCTTCCTCTCTCCCTCTCTCTCTCTCTTATCTCTCTCTCTCAAAAATAAATTAACATTAAAAAATAGTTGACATTATATTACAATAACTGAAACAGAAGTTATTTTTAAAACATTAAGTGAGATAAGATGTTTAAAGCCTTTGTGAGTACCTGATATATAATAGTTGTTTATCAAATATTAGGCTCTTAATGGGAGGAAGAAAAAGGAAATATTTTTTTTCTCAGCTTCCTCATCTAAACACATCTGATTGAGCTTCATTTATTTTAAAGCATTTTGAGCCCCAAAGTCACAAATTAGTAACAGATGTCAGAACTATGCTATGTCTCTCACAGATACACTTGTAAGAACAGAAAGTATGCTCATTTTATATATAAAGGCAACAACTCTGCTTTAAAGAGAGGGCACTTATGTGTGGAAATCAAATACTCTGAGGCTATTTTGGTTAGCTATTTGGGAGGGAGGAGGGACTTCTGTACAGGCTGCAAAAACACTTGAATAATGATAGAGCTCAATATAGACATGTGATATGTCATTCAAATATTGCCTTTGTATTGAGACAGATATGAACTCCCATTCCAGCTCCATCAATCATTAGTGTGTAACCTTGGGCAAGTCAATTAACATTTCTGAGTCAGATTCCTAATCTATAACATATGTGTTTTTCCTCACCATTATGTTGAGAGGTTTAGGAATATTTTGCTTTTGTGCTCAGTAGCTTACATAGGTAATCATAGAATCATTTTCTTCCTCTCCATTATAATAATTAGCTATATATTGAAATTAATATTTGTTACACACTAAGCATAGTATTAAATATTTTGGACTTCATTCAAATACTTAACCTTCACATAATTTTCTTTTCTGTAATATGCTTTCATGTGAGGACTGTATGAGATAATATATGTGGCTAAAACTAAAATTCAAAATAAGGTCTATCTGAGTGACTTACAGTATTAGTAACCATTTGACTATTCAGTAATTATTGTTCCACCTGACAAAGTGTGCTTGATTCATCTTCTTGATGGAATAATCACAGATACCAGTCCCTACTAGATATATACTGCTGCCTGCAGTTCTTTTTTCTTTTCACGCTTGTTTATTTATTTTGAGAAAGAGAGTATGTGTGTACAAGTGAAGGAGAGATGCACAGAGAGGGAGGGAGAGAGAGAATCCCAAGCAGGATCTGTGCTCTGTTCAGAGCCTGATGTTGGACTCAAACTCACAGACTGCGAGATCATGCATGACTGAGCCAAAACCAAGAGTCCAATGCTTAACCAACTAAGCCACCCAGGCACCCCGTATTTCCAGCAGTTCTAATAACTGACATTTATAGTTTTCAAAGCTTACTTAGAATTACAAGGATCCTACTTTCTCATTTTCTTTCTGATCATTTCTAATGAGGAATTTTTGGGTGATAGTGGGGTTTGTGGAGTCTGGAGCTGACCACCAAGAAAGAATTCTTGAAGATGTCTTTGGTGCAAAGTATCACAGGATACTAGAGGCCTAGCTAGCTATTGTCAAACTAAAGTTGTTTTTCCCTCTAGCAAATCATTGACATTAAGACAGTAAGGAGTTCCTAGAGAAACATTTACCTCTGCCTGCCTTAAGTAGTTGTCAGTGGACTGCAGGTTATAAGGATATTTAGTTCTATCTGCCATTTCCTTCTGCCTTTGTTTCCCTTATCACTACGGGGAGAGGTGATAGAAATTAGGACTTGGAAGACTTTGATCTCTGTTAGTTAACTGTTTATTTTTCCCCTTTCCTTTGTTCTTGGGCAGCCAGGAGTACCTGAGGAATATCACACATATCCCCCATGGAGGGGTTGAGGGTTGTGGCTTGTCAGCTTGCCTTATGCTCCCTCATCAATTTCTACTTTACTAAGATAGCATTCTCTCACTCACTGTACCTATTTATCACAACACTTTATTATTAATATATGTACTAATAACACCAATTGATGCAAGCATCCTATGCTAATTAAAATAATCTTCCTAATATCAACCCATTCATACTGATTACCCCAAATCCAAACCCTACAGGTTGATGTGAAGAGCCAGTTGAATCTTGCACATGCAGAGGGGTACACTATGGAAAGGAACCTATAGTACAGGTGGCATAAGAAATCATAATTTTTGTGAAGAGAAAGAAAACAACTTTTTCAGCTTTATTGAGGTATAACTGACACGTAGCGTTTAAGGTGTGTGATGTGATAATTTGATGCTCTTACAAAGAACAAAATGATTACCACAATAGGGTTAGTGAACATCTTCATCAATTAACATAATCACTATTTCATTTTCATGGTGAGTCTTTTTCATAGACTCTCTTAGGCACTTTCCAATGTATAGTATAATATTGGAGATATAAGATATTGATATAGATATAATCACATCTTATTTATCCATTCAGTCACCTATAGATAAGCTGTTTCTATATCTTGGCTATTATGTATAAAGCTGCAAGGAGGATGGGGATGAAGTTATCTCTTTGATATCCTGACTTTATTTCCTTTGGATATATACCCAGAAGTGGGACTGATGAATCATATGGTAATTCTAGTTTTGATTTTTTGAGGAACCTCAGTACTGTTTTCCATCATGGCTGCACCAATTTACATTCCCAACAACAGTGCACAAGGGTTCCCTTTTGTTTACATGCTCCCCAGTACGTGTTGTCTCCTGTCTGTTTGATAATAGCCATTCTAAGGAGCATGGGGTGATATCTCTATGTCATTTTACTTGTGTTTCCCTAATAATTAGTGATGTTGAGCATCTTTTTATGTTCCTATTTGCCATTTGTATGTCTTACTTGGAAAAATGTCTATTCAAGCCCTTTACCCATTTTTTAACTAATGTTATTTAATTGGATCATTGTCCATTTTTAAATTGGGACTTTTTCCTATTGTTTGAGTTCCTTTTAAGGATTATTTCTTTTGATCCAGGGACATGGAAGATATTTCCTTTTTTTTTTTTTTATCTTCTTCAACTTCTTTCCTTAGTCTTATAGTTCTGAGAGTATAGATATTTCACCTCATGGTTTAACATATTCCTAATTACTTTATTATTTTTGATGCTACTGTGAACGTGATTATTTTCTTCATTTCATTTTCAGTTATTTTCTTGTTAGTGTATAGAAAAGCAACTGATTTTGGATTCTGCAACACACTAGGCCAATGCTGATAGCTTCCTTTTTGCTTTCCCAAGTGTGATGCTGAAGTTCAAGTTTCTCGTTTCTCCCTGACTTGAAGATTCGGTTGGGGGGGAGAGGCAGCAGTGAGGAGAATTGGAGGACCGGCTTTCTATGCATGCTCACTAACTCTCTGAGGAAGCTCATTCTCTTTGTGGGCAGCGCCAGGCACCATAGGTTAAGGAGATCTAGGAGTAAGGCACACATAGTGCTTGGAGTACCTCAGGGCCAGTTGGAAGGATCCACAGATGAGGTGTCCCCAGTGTAGAATTAAATACATCCCTTCAGTGCCCTCTGAAATTCCTATCTGCTATTCTTCCTGCCTCTGTGGGCCCTACAGTTACCTCCAGACCGAGTACTCTGGTTACAGCTAGGGAGAAATGGGCCTCTTTGACAGCATCCCACATGGGTGCAGAAGCAGATGCATACTCTTATGCTCTCATATCTCACTTATCCCTGGGAGAAAAATCGTGGACCAGAGAAGATCTTCCTTGGCACTGACCTGTGCCTCCTTAGGGAAGAGGGGACATGGACAAAAATCTTGGGGTTTTTTGTTTTGTTTTGTTTTGTGTTGTTTTTGTTTGAGGGCATTGTTTTGTTGTGCTTCTCTAACAGTTTGCTAGAATTTCTCCACTGTACACCTGGACTTGCACAAAGACTCTCTCATTTGTGGGTCATAGTCTAAGACAGCATGTTCCAGGGGCTCCCAGACTGCTACAGACAGGCTGGAGCTACTGTATAGGCCACTTCAGGGTCCACAGCTAGGATCAAGGTCCATTTGTCTACTGCCTATTGTACACGTAGATGAGACTCCTACTGGGTCCCTTGACAAATGTGCTGGATTCCATTGCTCCCTCTAAGGCACTTTCGTCCATGTATGAATGCCAAATTGTTGTTGTTGTTGAGTGGATAATACAGGTGAGGGATGTCTTTTTTGGCCATCTTGCTGATTTCACTCCTCAGGAAGAAAACAATTGTATTGTTAAATAAGCATTCAACCAGGATGTGATGTGCATTGCAGGCAATATACAAAGAGATTGCCTTGGCAGATACAAAATTCACCCTCTCATATAGCTAAGGAGAAACAACCCATTGCATACATGTTCTCATAAGTAATACCTGGTCCACAGAAGTCTTGACAGCACCATTAATCACACATAGTTCTTACTAAATTTGTTTGGTAATTAGGATGACTATCTTTATTGGCTAATTGGCTTTAACCAAAGGAAAGATAGATTCCTCACATGTTT
This sequence comes from Crocuta crocuta, assembly GCF_008692635.1. NCBI lineage: Eukaryota > Metazoa > Chordata > Mammalia > Carnivora > Hyaenidae > Crocuta > Crocuta crocuta. The sequence continues at coordinate 697,738 of NW_027530550.1, read as the reverse complement.
AAGAGGTAGTTTTGCAGCTGCATTGAAGGAGACTATCAAAGTTAGGCTCCTATCTTACCACAGAAACTGGGAGAAAAGGATGCTATCTATCCTCCCTCATGATTACATTTAAAAGAAATTGTTCCCACGTTTCTTAACAAAGGCATTCCTGAGTTATAAAGCTAGCAAGAGACATATTTAGCTTTTTGGAAGATCTATATGCTTTTCAAAAAGACCGAGAAAGAACTTACAATGACAAAATTTTTTAAGTAAATGCTCTAAGATAAAGGGAGAGGTTCCCCTCCCTTATTTTCAACTAGGAGAATTAAGCCTCTTATTTTTAATTTGCATATGCCCTTACAAGACACACACCTTCATGCACTTACAAATGTAAGCATGCATGTACACGTGCGCGTGCACACGCACACACACACACATACACACAAGCACACATATATAATTATAAATTTTATTCTGAGGCATTTTAAATTTTTTTAATGTTTTATCTATTTCTAGGAGAGAGAGAGAGAAAGAGAGAGAGAGAGAGAGAGAGACAGCGTGAGCAGGGGAGGGTCAGAGAGAGAAGGAGTCACAGACTCTGAAACAGGCACCAGGCTCTGAGCTGGCAGTCAGCACAGAGCCCGACGCGGGGCTGGAACCCACGAACCGCGAGATCATGACCTAAGCGAAAGTCGGACGCTTAACCGACTAAGCCACCCAGGCGCCCCAATTCTGAGGCATTTTAAAGTAAATGGCAGATACTTATCTATAATATATTTACTAATTTGGTTAATCATAAAGTATACAGAATGTAGTATGAAATAAAAACTTCCTAATTAGAGTTCAGTATTTACAGACCTACAAATATTATGTTCAAAAGTTATTTTCTGTTTTCCTCTTTCGGTGAGATTATGTTATTCATTTGGAATATGACTTAATTCATTTGTTTTTGTGATTTTGGGGTTTGCACATAACCTTGTTGATTTTTAAAAGACTTATCATTCAAGAGTGTGTTACACATTAACATGATTGCAGAAGCCAGAACATATTAAGAAATGTCTTCACCCCTCCCCATATTTCTTTTGTTGTTTTCACTTTGTTCTCATCCACTTCCTGTAGATAAGCAATCTCAATAGTCTGGATCTTTTTCTTCATTTTTTAAAAAAAGTAGATGCTTTTAAATTATCCTATTTCCTCTTGTTTGTACACACAGCATTATAAAGATACTAATATACTTTGCTTTTGTGCTTAACACTATATCCTAGAAATCGCTTTTACTGATTCATGGAATTTAATATTTTTATAGGTAGATACATAGTCATCCATTGTGTGGATATAACATAATTTTATCAACTCCTCAGCATAAGGATAGATAGGAGATTATAAATAATTACAAACAATACTACAATTAATTATTTTGTGCATATATGTATTGTTGAGTATCATTTTAGGGTAAATTTGCCTCTCCTTTTATAGCAAGTGTGAGCAAGCATGTTACCAGAGGAAGTCCAGATGTAGTGTCAGCTTCAGAGTGCATTGTTGCACTCTGTTTTCTCATTTTCAGAATTTACAGCTATATAATCAATGCTGAGAAGTGGTCTGGGTGAAAGAACCAGCAGAATTGGGCCTTGCAATTTTATCATACTCAGAAAGATGGGTAGGAGTATAAGAAGTCCATTGTGAATTGTCTCCCATATCTTCTTATGTAAATTCCCCATAGCACCTCTTGAGGCTTGATAGGTTCTCCTTCTCTGTTCTACTTCTTCCATCAAAGCACTTGATATTTTGCATTATAATCATTGATTTTCTTGTCAATCTCTCCTTCCTTGAGAAAAGTGAGTACATCTTATTGAAACCCTATCAAATGCGTGGCGCTGTTTTAGGTGCTTAGTGATTCAGGGATGAATAAATACAGGTAAATGAACATATGGAAAAGATTAAAAGTTGAGGAAGACAGCTAACCTGTACCTTATTCATCTGAGTTTTGCTATTTCTCATCCCAGATGCTTAGTCTACAGTGGTTCTTGTTAGAATGCAAATCATTTCCTCCTTCTCCTCTAGGAATTTATGGACAGAAGGTTATAATCTCCTTGTTACTTATCACTCCAAGAGAATCTGAAGGAAGTAGTTCAGAAATCACATGTATAGGCTCATTTTCACCTAGATAATTGGCATTTCCATGTCTTAAACTACATATTACAGTAAGAAATATATAAAATATCTTGAGAGCAGAAACAAGACTTTCTGATGCTGCTCTTGAGACAGGTGCATTGATAACTGATATTATAGCTATCATTGATATGATCATTACCACATGAAAGAACAGGCCAAGCAATTTTCCATTCACTGCATTAGAAAAAGACATATATTAAAAGTTCCACCTGCTCAAGGATGTAAAATATGTTGCCTTTATTTTTAGGGATAGTTTAACCTTAAGCAAAATGTTGGTTACTGAATAGACTCTGCTGTGGAAATAACTTTTGTCAAAGAAAGAGCCTTTTATAATACCATGGTCCTTTCTACAGAAGGTTGTAATGGAAGATGTTTCCCCATGTTCCCATTGCTTAAGGAATGACCTCTTGCCCACTTCACATATTTTTGGTGAGACTGCCAATCACAGCGGTTGTAGGTATAACGGAGGGACTTGGCTTGGGTAAACATGATATCCCTTGTGTCCATAACTACTGGTCTGAATATGGTAGACATGACCAGAACAATACTCTTCAGATTCATTTCAAAGTATACAATTGCATAAATCTTGGAAGGTGAGTTACAAAAACCTTGTCCCACATTTGGTCATCTTCCAAACTGCATGAGTACAGTCTTTTCAAGAATGAAGTCTGCATGGAAGAAAGCAGCACCAAGGAATGTAGGAGATGCACAGCTCTGCAAACATGTGTAGAGCACCTGAATCCAGCTAACCCAGAAACAACTACCCCTTACCTGTTAAGTTACATAAGCCAATATTTCTCACACACTCTCTTCCTTTCTATTTTATTTTTGTAATTATTTTATTAAATTAGTAGATTTTTTAGTTCATTACAGAAGAACATCTTATTCAAAGTGTCTTAAGCAGTATGTCTAAAAATAAATATCTAGGATTCCCTTTGCTATTTATACCCTTTCTCTTGTACTCTGCTCTCTTCTCTTTGATTTTATACTAAAACTTTTGTAAAGGAAAAATTATATATGAAGGTGAAATTAAAGGAATAAAATAGATGTAATGTTAGACAGTATTTAGTTCATAAAAGATGTGGCAAAGGGACAAAGTAATCGTGAGAATAATGGTCAGGAGGACAGAGTGTATGGCTTTTAATTTTGGCTCTGTATATAATTTGTCTTGCGATATTTAGTGAACGTAAGGTTCATTTGCTCAAATAAGTAGAAGGTCAACCAACCATTGATTTCAAATTAAGTTTCTAAATTTCTAAAAAAAAAAAAAACAGATTTAAAAATCTAGTATGAATCGTAGATAAAACTGGGGAAGTCCCTGCCTAAGTCAAAGCATCATCATGTTTTTGTTAATATGAGTGCTCTTATTTGCACTAAGCCATAACTTTGGTCTTCTCATGTAAACAAAAAAGGTTAGGACTTCTGTGTTGTGTATGTTTTTGATTAATAATAAATGGTTAGCAATTATTATTTAATAAACTCCATGGATTTGGAAGATCACACCCTGATGGTCCTGTGGTTCCTGACCTTTATTTCCCCAACAAGGACCTTTTTATTATTTTCTTCCCTCTTTTGAAATATTTTAAACAACCTGAGGAAAAGCATGTGCCTGGTGACCTACAGATTGCAATTTTGCTTCTATGCTTAGAAACTACCATTTGAGGGCTCTTTTGAAACTTAGTTTTACCACTTTTAAAATGGGATTGCTGGTAACTACTGAACAGAATTGCTGTAAAGTATAAATGAGATTTTTATTGGGCCTATTGATGATGTTTTATAAGTGTTAGCTTTTCCTTCTAGCTTCAAACTTTTTCCACATACCATTTCTATGTTGACTGTAGTATATCAGGAGTCTTGCAGGACTTACAGGTATCCACAGGACTAAAAAAAAGTGATCTATAGAAAATGGGTTAAGAAAAACTTAGATTTAGTAATGGAATACTAATAGAATTTGAAATGTATCATATAAAAGCTATATGACTAAGACACATTGTTCATGTAATGAGTACATGTACTAAAAGAGAATGTCATGGATTAAGTACTACAAATGCCCAACTGTCATAAAGTGTCTAGCATGAGAACTTGAATTAAACCTCTTTTAATGAAGTGATAACATTTAACATTCAAGAAAGCAAAGATATTCTGGCCTGGTGAAGACCTTTAGTAAGTATGTAGAGTAGATCCGATATGCAAACTGCAACATGTTACAGAAAAATATGCCAATGAGACTCTCTCTATAAGGCCTACAACAAAGAAAGACTTTCATAAAGGGACAGGAAACTAAAGATGTTTCTGTAAAAGAGATCAGACTAACTCTTTTTCTGAGATCTAAACAAGATGAAAAATAGATTATTGCAACTTTAAACTCACTAACTTATCTTTAAACATGTCAAAGTCTTTGGGTGTTTCACAAATTACCCATAAAACTTAAAAGCCTTTGCAGAGAACTTTGGAAATCACTAAAAATCCAAGGGAGATAAGCACCTCTATGCTCAAAGTGGACTCAGATTTTCCAAATGCAAATTATTTTTCCAAGCCTATAATGGAAATTGCATTACTGATACATTTAGAATCAGAGGAAATCCATAGACACTTTCCTAAAAATAATTTATATGATGTGTATTTGAACACATACACAAATTTATTCAGGAACATCAGAGATACCTCGAAGTTCACATGTGTCACTTAGATAAATAACCTCTGGTTTATAAAGTATATGACAATTTTAGTAGTTCTGTCAATATGTTAAAGAAGTTTATATCAGTGATTGGCCTCTCTACAGTATATCTGTAGCCACCACAGCCCCTAAGAGGATTCATGGGAGAAGTGAGGACAAGCAAGTTGAAGGATCCTACACTAAATTTTTTCATGTATCCAAATAAGGCCTTCCCTGAAATGTATAAGACCTTGAGCCCTGGACTCAGTGTGTGTTCTGGCCCCGGCTCACAACGCTATTTGTCATTGCCAGCTAGTGGCCCCTAGGCACTGGAGGGGATTTAGAAAATTTCAAAAGGTATTCTAAAGCATGGAGGCCCCAGTGGCAGAAAGCCCTAAATATGGACCCCCGCTGGCAGTTCCAAGAATATACAAATACAAGAACTAATGAGTTTCTAAAATAATTTAAACTAGGGGTGCCTGGGTGGCTCAGCTGGTTGGTCAGCCAACTTCAACTTAGGTCATGATCTCATGGTTTGTGGGTTCAAACCCCACATTGGGCTCTGTGCTCACAGCTCAGAGCCTGGAGCCTGCTTTGGATTCTGCCTCTCTTTCTCTCTCTGCCCCTCCTCCACTCACGTTCTGTCTCTCTCTCCCTCAAAAATAAATCAACATTAAAAATTTTTTATAAAAGCTTACACTAAATAATCTACCAGAATATTAACATATTGTATAGAACTTCAATTTCATAGAAACAGAAACTAGAATGGGGGATATGAAGTGATGTAAATCAAAGTGTATAAATTATCAGTTAGAAAATGAATAAGTTCTGATGATCTAATGCACACTGTGGTGATTATGGTTAAAAATACAGGATTGTATACATGGAAGTTGCTGCGAGCAGATAATAAGCATTCTTATCATACACAGAAAAGAGTTATTTAACTAGGTGAGGTAATGTATGTGTAAATTATATTGATTTTGGTAATCATTCCACAATATATGTATATCAAATCATCACATTGTATACTTTAAATATATACAATTATCTATATCAATTATTTCTCAGTAGAGTTTAAAAAATTATTGAGGGGCTCCTGGATGGTTTAGTTAGTTAAGCGTCTGACTTCAGCTCAGGTCATGATCTAACGGTGTGCCAGTTCAAGCCCAGCATTGAGCTCTCTGCTGTCAGGATAGAACTCACTTTGGCCTCTGTTCCCCCTCTCTGTTTCCCTCCCTGGTTTGTGCTGGCTCTATCTCTTTCTCAAAAAACAAATCCAAAAACAAAATTTATTGAAACAGAAATTTTGCTGAGAAAAAAAAAATTCTTGCTTTATTGTGCTGCAAATGGGAAAAGGCAAAGATCTGACTTTTATTACTTGTATAAAATTCTTTTTGTGTGTGCGGGGCAAGATATATGTGCCAGGCACTATGCTGGGCTCTTTGGTTATTGCAGTGGTTTCCAGTGAGGAAGGATGTTGATGCTGCCCTCCAAGGGACATTTGTCAATGTCTGGTGACATTTTGTTTTGTCAATTATGAGGAGAGTGTTGTGGCATCTATTGTGCACAGGCCAGTAATACCACTAAACATATTACAATGTGCAGGATAGCCTGTGACAACAAATTTTCCAGCTCAAAATATTAACAGTGATGATCTTGCAAAACACTAGTCTATATTATTTTCTAGTACAGTGTAGATTGAAGATCTGAGTATCTCCATGTTCCATGTATAAGTTGGCATATTAATTAAATTACTCATATCAGAGATTTAAAAAAGGTAGCTAAGATTCTCTACAAGGTCTGTTTTACTCCCTCACAGAGCTCCCAGTTTTTAGCTTTTATTTCATCTTATACCTCCTAAAAGGGATTTTATGAGTATAACTTTTATAGTTCTGTGCTTTCTTGTGTTATGTCTATATAACACGATCTCCCACCATCACTTTTTGAGACCTTCGCATCTCTGCCTAACTTCATTCATATACTTTGTTTTACTTGTGGACTGGGGATTTAGTTTCTATTGTAGAATGGGACCTTGTGGTCTCCCTTTGAATTGAATGCTGAAGAATCTCCAGCTTTAATTAAAATGATAGTATCACTATTTAAAGGCTAAAATACCTACAAGGACACAAGCAATAATGGCCCAGTTTTATGTGGCTTAGCAGGCCAGCTATCCCAAGAATGCTTCTTACATGCCTGGTTTGCTTTTAGAAGGAGGAAGGCTGCTTTTCTAAAGATATGAATTCTGGATCTGATTGCCTCTGTGAAGAACATTTAAAGAGGGTTGGGTATCTCTGACTGAAAAAAAACAAAACAAAACACTTTGTGTTAAAAGTTTTCATAGCATGACTGTAATATAAGTCCCACTGACATTTCCTGAGCAAACTTGTGCAATACTTGCAAGGCTGTGGAGAATACAGATGCCCCAGAGTTGCAACAGGAATAGAAAGGTAAGGGTGTCTGGGTGGCTCAGTCGGTTCATCATCCGACTTTGACTCAGGTCATGATCTCACGGTTCGTGGGTTTGAGCCCCGTGTCGGACTCTGTGCTAACTGCCAGCTCAGAGCCTGGAGCCTGTTTCAGATTCTGTATCTCCCTCTCTCTCTGACCCTCCCATGCTCTCTCTCTCTCTCTCTCTCTCAGAAACAAATAAAACATTAAAAATAAAATCAAAAAAAGGAATAGAACAGGTAGACTCTGTTGTGCATCCCATGAAGGGTGCAATAGACAAAAAAGGTGTTTGGAAGAAAAAAGTCATTGATCCAAAAAACGTATTATCTCCCTAGTCCTCATTTCCAGCTAATAACCTTGCCTCTTATTTTACCAAGAAAATAGAATGTCCATGTGTATCCACCTCTAATGTGTAGTCCCCTCTATAAGTCTGTATTCTCTCCTGTTAATTTGGATTAATTGTCCTGCTTCTCATGTAAGTCAATCCTTCCATCCATGTACTGTGTCTTATCCCTTCTATTCTTAATTTTCATCATTTGAGCAATCATTATATTTTTCTTTGGTGCCTTCTAAAACCCAATACCCTTCTCTAGTGAACTGTCTCCAAGCTCACATAAAAATGCTTTTATTTTCCCCACAACAAAAACTTCTCTTGGTCTCTCCATTCATATCTCCTACTTCATTTATTTGCGGCCTTTGTGTCAAATCCTGGAAGGAATGATCTTGGTTAAATGTAAATTATATCATGTAGCTTCATTGTTTAGGACTCTCCAAAATCTCATCTCATTTGGGGGAAAAGCAGCATATTTTTAATGGTCAAATGCCCCACAAGGCTTACTTCAGCTGTTTTCTTCAGCTGCTTTCTGACCTTGCCTTCTACCCTTTCTTCCACTCTCTTATTCACTTCTCATTGCCAACTGTTTTTCTTTTTCTTCAGTTGCAAGAAATGCTCTGCCTTTTTCCCACATCAGAGTCTCTGTATTTGCTGTTCCCTCTACTTGAGATATTCTTCCTCCAAATAGCAAGGAAGATTTCTTCCTTGCCTCTTCAGATCACTGTTAAAATGCCTTCCCCGTTAGTGAGAACTTCCTTGATGACCTCACATACGATAGCAACCCCCTGCCCTTCAGCATACTTTATCCTCCTTACACTATTTCCTTGTTCTCCATTATGTGGGTCACAATCTAATGTGTTATATAGTTATTTGTTGATTGTTCCATTCACAAGAATAGGAATTCTATGAAGGTAGAAACTTTATGGTCTGTTTCATTCACTGCTGTATCCTCTATACCTACAGAACTGTTTAATACATGATTGGCAGGGGGAAGGATTGGGGTAGGATGGTAAATGGTAATTAAGGAGAGGTTTGGCAATGATGAAATCTGAAGAAAGGGCATTAGTTCAGGACATCACTCTTTGCAGTTGTTATGGCTCTGTGAACTTGGACTTCCCATCTCCTCTATGGAGTTACATCTGTCAAGCTGTAAGGTATCTTTGAATCCATACACATGTGTCCTTCCTATAGGTAATGCTGGAAACAGTGATACATGTGTGTAGTCTGGAAACTCTAGTTCTAACCCCTACACGTCTTTTCCTCTGTTTATTTGAACCTTAACATCTTTAGCTAGAATATGGAAAAAATGTGATAATGAGTACTGTCACAGTGCCTAGATATTTTCAAATCCCAAAATGAGCCTGAATGGGACAGAGTTATGGGCCTGTGTACCATTTACTTGCATATGGGACCACACTACTTTTGAAGATAAAACCCACCATCCCAAGCAAAGAAATAAGTCAAGGTTAACCTAAGAACAAAGTCTTGGTTTTCAGATGCCACAAGATTCTCAGAAAAAGAAAGTATTCATATCGCCCTGTATATCAAAGCTTTACGATGCTCTGTGGCAAAGTTGGGGACAACTTTTTTTATTATAATGTTAATTGTATTACGATCTGCCAAGATAATAACCTCTTGGACACAACAGCTTAAATCAGACTCTCTGAAGCTCAAAGTGCCCTCCCTGACCCAGCCAAAGAGGTCTCCCTTTCATGCAGTGTTTAGAGAGGCCAGGCCATCAGAGGCTCAAGAAGGGTCAAGGATTTTAATTATACCTCACTGGTGGTCAGAACCATTCTCACATTAGTTCTTACAAACTGCCGAAGTTCCTATTGGCTCTATATGTATATATCCATTTCAAAGAGAAATGAACTCTGTTTAAGAGCTGAACTAGCACCCAAACATAGCATCAGAGCCCCAGGACACCATCTTTTGAGGACAGAAACCTGTATGCACTCCCACGTGCCCAGCCCCCACTCCACTGCCTTAATACAGGTGTCAGTAGCCAGAAAGCAGTTTCTGGCCCCTGCCATACATCCTCCTTCCACAGAGAGGTATTTTATATTTATCTAGAGAGGAATTCAACTCCAAAGACCCACACCTGAATCTAAGGGTATCATGACCATGTGCAAGATCCCCAGTGCATGTGAGGAAATTTCCTGTGGAAGCAGCAACAGTATCAGAAGGACAGATGTCTCTGTAGACCCTGTGAATGTGCCGGTTTGGCTTTCATTTGGTGTCTACTGTTAGTCTGTGAAATCCAGGTTCAAGCTGGTAATGAAAAAGAGAAAAGGAGAACAAGAAAGAAAGAAAGAAAGACAGACAGAAAGAAAGAAAGAAAGAAAGAAAGAAAGAAAGAAAGAAAGAAAGAAAAAGAAAGAAAGAGAAAGAAAGAAAGAAAAGAAAAGAAAAGAAAGAGAGGGAGAGAGAAAGAGAGAGAGAGGGAGGGAGGGAGGGAGGGAGGAAGGAAGGAAGGAAGGAAGGAAGGAAGGACCTTTGAAAGAACTCCTGAGATCTCCCAGCAATACTTATAGCCAGGACACACTTATCTTGGCCCAACCTTAAGATATAGGGGCAAGTATTAGCAAAACAAAATGTATGAAACTACAGATAGGCACTTAAAGGAGATCTCACTTGACCCTAAGTAACACCATCATAAACTCAGTGCCAAGTAAAAATGGAGTTTATGTTGTCTATGCCCCACTCCCCCATCATTTTATTTCTATTGATTTCTATTTATATGTATCTATTTTTTTAGTTTATTTATCTGTTACACTTTCTGCATCAAGTAACTAAAATGATCGATACACTCATCATCAAAATTTTACTTGAATAGGGTATCATCAGGAAAAAGGAGAGAATCCTGAAGAACTCCCTGTTAGCAATGGTGAAGCCTAAGCGACTTTGACAGAATGAATAGAGTTTCTCTCTCTGCTAGTAAACAGCAGAGATACTCTTGGCTTTAGAGTCTCAAAGGACAGTATATTTCTGTAAAGGAAAGCACCTTTCTCTCTCATGATTCAGTGATGAGGGAAACCTCTTCCAGCATACTTTGTTCAGCTTCTTCTAGTCACAGTTTCTAAAAATTTCTAGTTAATGTGACATTTCTTCTTCTGACACTTCTGGAAATGGATCCTATATATAGCATCAGATTATGAATCTACGCTTTGGATGGCATCTTTTTCTTTAACAAAACTTCATATGAAGATAACCCGTGAAGGCTAAAGCCTTACACAATCCCTCTTCTCACCAAACATGGGAGTACTGTCACTTAATATTAATATTAATGTGTATTACTAATACAAATCAAAGAGGTTTTTTTAATGGAAGAGTGGAATTAAGAGGGTTTTTTATTTGCATTTTCTTTCTCTGAGACCAAAAGCCTCTGTTTCCCTTTCTGCTGAGCCGCCACCTGTCCCCAGCAGATGTCTTCTTTATTAATCCTTTGACAGTGACCATTGCCAGATCATTCCCTGAACTCTCAGGGTTCTTAGCAGGTGAACTTCTTTCTTTCCTGAAGTTATTCTCCCTCCCTCCCTCCTTCTCTCTAGTTCCTCTGCCATTTTAGTTACCTTGGTGTACCCATGTTTTCTTCCGCAGACTACATTCATGGATGGGAAATGATTCTAAAATCCTTTTTAAATTTGTTTATGTGCTCCCAAGAAATGCTGCCTCCTCCTCTGTGATTGGTTTTCTGACATGGAAAATGATGAAAATTATTTGACAAAAAATATAAGCCCAGTTTTCCCTTCCATTCTGGGAGGAAACAAAAAAACCTATAAGGAAACTAAACTGCTTTATATAGCTCTATCATGTCAGTTTAGTTAAGATACAATAGCAGTTTGGAATTTGTCTTCCTTCCTTCTGAATTATATCAATTCCATACATAGCTTCTGATTACTCTTCCTTTTTTTTTTTTTTTTTATCTGTCTGAAAATTATATAATGTGATCAGAGGAGCAAGTGTTTCTACGTTCAGCTTATTAGAGAAAACTCTCCCAATGTGCCCGTATCTTTAAAAGGGTATTCATCCCCTAGATGGAAAGCGCTGAGAACCTGTGTCTGTTTCTGAAATTGAAGAGGCAAGAGATATAATTATTTACCACTCTCTAACCCAGTTGAGCTTCATTATCATGTAACCTTAAGCTAATAACCTAACTCCTGAGGTTTATATTTCTAGTCTAGAAAACAGTGGTCTGTAATACAACACCTCACAGGATTACCTGAGATTTAGAAAGGTAAATTGGGTCAAAAAAGACACCTCATACACTATTTAACCTAAAATAGGTACTCAATAAGCTTTAGATCCGATTGCCCATATGTGTACACAGTCTTTAGGGATATTTCTGTACAGGATGTCCCTATGACTTAAACCAACGCTTTGGAATTATAATATTATGTTCCGGTTTGTTTTGAGGACTTCCTGAAATAATAAATGTGAATATAAATATAGCTCCTGACATACATTAAGATCTTAATAAGTGAAAGTTATTATTATATTTCATTATCTTTACTTTACACAACCACACATTTCTGTCTATTCTCCTGGATAAATGTGGTTGTATAGATGAAGATTCCTCTTGAGCCAGTTGATTCGATAGATGATGGAAATTCCTGTGTCACAATTAGAACTTTTGGCCCAGATCAGGCAGAAAATTGGGAATGGAGAGACCGTGGCATGGGGTCAGGAAAGGTCGACTAAAGAAATCAGAATGTGCCCCAATTCTCCTTATTATCACAATATCTGTAGCACTTTGGGAAGATCCTCAAAGGCTTGATGTGAAATGAACAGATGTCCTGCCTTTTAATTTAATTTCTGCATAATTTTATGCAAGGACTAACCGTTTTTCTTAAGTCATTTTTATTACAGTTCATACAAGGAAGAGCTCTTGCAAGTAATTACTTCATAAAACTTGAGGGAATAAATCACAGAACTTCAGGATTAATAGGAAATAAAGGCATGAATCTTCCTTACTTGCCAGGAGAGAACCCCCTGAAATAATTTGCTAAAATCATAGAACACTAAAGAGGGACAGGAGGAAAGTGAAAGATCTTCTTTCCTGAATGCCTTATTGTGTCTCCTGGAGAAACTGAGCCTCACATAAATTAACCAAGCTATGAAGTCCACAGTTGGCTTATGTTATTCAACCCATACAATTCCTAGGATTGAGTCTTCACAAAACATGGAGATGAACATCATAAGACTCTGGGAGCATGAGTTACATATCTTGGCAATGGAGCTCAGTAGTCATTGAGTAAAATAGGATTAAAGATATAAACCTCAAGAGTAGTGGCAGGGGTGGTGAAGATTCAATGATAAGATGTACGTGGACCCAGTTCTTAGTTTGTGCCTAGCATTGCACTAGGCATATTGCATGTATTTTTTTTTTAACCACTGGAGGGCCATTTCTATTACCTTCTTCCCAGAATAATCAATGTATTCTAAAATGAGAATTGAAAGTCAAGGAGGGTAAGTGCCATTGGATCCAAGCTCTGATGCTGAGATTGGCTTGTGGGGAAACCAGGAAGAAACAGGCAGTTGTTGCTAATTCTAACTCTGTTTAAAAAAATATCTGTTACAGTTCAACATTTAGGATTTAGCTCCAATTCCTGGGAGACCCACTATTTCACTTCTAGGAAAATTTCCCTCAGGCATATGTAAGGGGAAAGGAGTTTTTGAAAAAGGATATCATCCACTTATATTTACTAGACTGTAAGCATTTGTCAAAAATAACTGAACTCTCAATACACACTAAAAGAGGGCTATTAAGAATTAAAATGTAAAGTTATATATGGTTGTCAAAAGCACAATAAATTACACTACAAATCTGGTCAGAATTTACTTAGGAGAACTTCCGACTTGAGAATTTAGCTTCTCTAGGTTATAAAGGCAGACAAATTAGAACAATTTAGCCAAAACTGTCCTTCATAATAATCCAGTTCATCATTAAGTTCTACATTTGCAGACAGCCAATGAAGTGAAGTGATTTCCAAGTGAAGTGAAGTCTTATTTACTGGCTCAGGAGAGATTAGGACACACAATCTATCACTCAAAATCCAGTGCTCTTTTCACTAAGCCCTACTGTCTGCAAATGTTAGTTACAAATGTGATAGATGACAGACAGACAGACAGACAGACAGATAGATGATAGATTTTGCAAAAAATGAAACTTCAAGGAATGCCAACCTTTAAGGATATACTATTAGGGTGGAAGCAAGAGAAGGAGACCATGAAGAACGAATTTCAGTGTTGTATGGAAACATGGGAAGTAAAAAAATGAAGAGAAGGAATCTAAGGGTAAGAAGAACTTAAAGAAGTACTAATTCACAGTATTGACTTTGAGAGTGAAAGAAATCAAGATAAACTGATAAACTGAAGATGTATTATATGGAAAATTCTCTTGTTTTCTACTCTTTCCCATATTCTTTAAAGTTGGGCTAGGTAGTGTAGAGTGGGACAAATACATATGTAGATGCAAAACTGGAACTGTTTACGTGTAAGTATTTTAGGAGCTCACTAAAGGTAGAAGTATGTTGCTCAGTCATCCAGTTGTTGTGTACAGAGATATTGGCCTAGTTTTGCCGAGTTGTCTAATTTTTCCAGACATGCAGAAAATCTGGATTGTTTTGTGATATATTCTTCTTTCTCTAGAAACATGCATGAATAAAAATGAAATGAAACATTTTTTCTTGGTGGATTCAGCTTATAAGTGGCTACTTCAAGCCCTTAGTGCATTATTGTTAGTCTGGTGCAGTTTACAGTGAAATGTACAAATAATCTGCAGCCCAGATGATCTCATCTTTCCTCATGTTGTCTAAGAAAGGACTTCCAGAGAAGTAGAAGGCCAAGGATGGAAAGTTGGCCAACACTGGTGTTAAGAAGTAGACGAAAGAGAGAAGTCTGGAAGAAAACAAAGATAGTAGTAAGATGAAAACAAAGAGACTCACAGAGTGGAGATTAGAACTTTAAACAAAAGATACCAATTGAATCATATTCAACCAACTGTTCATGAAAGCAAATAAAAACCGCTGAGTCTATCAATCATTAGGATATTTATCTTAAGAGTTTGACATTAACAAATTGAAATTACAACACAAATGAGGTTATAAAATAAGCAGAACTTATGAGCCACACTTTATGAACTTTCTACTCTCCTTTCTCCATTGGGTCCAATGGGATTGAGGGTTTTTTCAATAGAAAGAGACTTGACCCACAGATACTATCAAAGAGAAAGATCCTGGGCTTTTAATAGATTAATGTGACTAGAGCAAAGATGATACTAAAGAGACTAGAAAGAGATGAGAAAAGAAATGCAACTGCTGTTAGACAGCAGAGGAATTTGAATGTTATGTTCAAAACTTCAACTTTATCATGTTAACAAGTTTTTACTGATCAACCTTCATGTATAAGTCACTATGTGAATACTTGACACACATCACTTCTAAGTCTAATGGTAATAAATGGCTTCTCATCATCTTTACAATGGATATAATATTAAGATTCACTCAGCAGCTATATTTGATAATCTCTATCACCTGTTTCAGACCAACCTCTGATATCAAGCTACAGCCATGACAGACAGTCCTTATGCATTACAAGAGCGCTACATCTAAAGCCTGTTTTTCTACTTTGAAGCTTTTCCCCAGATACTTGGCAACTTGCTCAACTGATGCATTGGACATTCCAAACATATAAGGAAATGGCATACCTGGTGGTCAGCCTCTAATAATGGAGAATGGGAATCATGAACACTTTTATATGACATCCTTCAGAGTAACATACCCCAAATGGTACCTCAAAATCAGCCAGTAGGATTGATCTCCAGTTGTCTACAATGAGAACTAAGTTTTTATATCAGGCTCTGCTTTCAGAAAATCTCTAGACACCCAGAGCATCTGGGTAATTTTTCTAAGGATAACTGTATAGAATTGCATCCATAATTCAGAACCTAATTTTGTTTCACTCAGGTGCTCATCTTCCTTGTACCAAATCACTGTATCAGGGAAACTCTCTACCCAAAGGCAATTGTAAGTTTGGGGGAAAGGCAAGGAGAGGTTTTCTGTTTTATTAGGGAAAATACAATTCAAAAAGATGGACAGAATAGAGTAGAAACACAAATCTGCTAGAAGCAAGGGAAGTCATTTAAAGACAGTTGTGTTGTTGCAATGTATTGTTCCTTACGACATGGCCCCATAACTGAGAAATCTTCTGTAGACATCAGATGGAATAAGTTAGCTCCAACTTTGCCCTTTCAAAATTTTCTTCTCTTCTTATGGGAAAAGCACACTCCTGGGTCCTACAGTTTACTGTTTTCCCTAGGTAGTTATTGTTTCCTTTGCAATTCAGCAGTATTTTTGATGGCTTTGACAGTTCAAACTTGTCTGACATTTCCAAAGCAGCATACAATGAGGAAATAGCTGAGTGCTTGATTTTATAAGTATTTAAAAAAAAAAAAAACAGCATTCTCTTCCAGCTTTGTCATTCTTTATCTTAATGAGCCTCAAATTGATAGATTAGCCAAGCCAAACTTATGAGACTTTGCTGTTAAACTTAATAAAGGTTTTACAAATGGATTTGATATAGCATTTGAATGCCCATTTAAGTCACAGAATCATTTGAGATCAGGGAAGAGGGTTATTAAAAGAAACATTGGGTCACTGAAGGGCAAAATGTCTTTGGAAAACTATTTGAAACAAAACATTTAAATCATGAGTAACACAAAATTCTACATACTGGAAACATGGCACATATGAAATAATACCCATATAGCCCAGGTGATTATGGGCATCGTCGTATATGGGTCTTCCTCAAAGAACTTCTGACGGGGGAAAAACACATAAAATAAAGACAACATAATTATTTTCAACCAAAATGTTTTCTAGGAGTGTGGATCTTGTTACATGGAAAGTCTTTTTGTGTTGCTGGGTTCAGGTATATGAAGGTAGATCTGGAGCAGATTGCAGCAGAAAGAGTGCCAGAGAAACAAATGATTCCTCCTTATTCAGTAACAAGACTTAATTCACTCCTTGGCAGTCCTTGGGAGTGAGGAAAAAGAGAAATAAGAAAACAGAGTAAAAGAATGACATCTTGAGAGGTTATGAAGTGGGTAATTATGACTGAAAAATAGTTTAAGTTTTTTCATGGTGGGATAACCAAAGTCTATTTTAAAGACCATCTATTTAATGTGAATTTTGAAGTTGTTATGGTTGTGATGTAAGCCAGTTTCCTATTTTGTCTTAACTCCCACAATCCCAGCAGAAGCCCATTCTTCTACATTCCTTAAAGTACATTACACTATACAATGCCTTCTGTGAAAAAGGATTTTTAAGGGATCTGAGGGACAGTTTATTTGATACTTTTTGGAACAGAGAGCACACACAGATGCTTTACAGAAAGAGAGTGATTAAGGGAGGGCATCTCTCTACCCTTTCCCATTCTCTACCCAACATCTGTTTGCTGAAGTCTACCCATTAGAGAACTTTGGATTCTTTAGGGGTTGAAAGAAGGGCTTTAGCCTATATATCAATCTGAAAGGGGCCAGAAAACTGTACGTGACGTATGAGGTATACAAGTAATAGTATCATGAAAATGCCTATTAGAGTTCAAAAGGAATAAAAACAGTAACTAACCAGAAATTAATCTTTTCTCTATTGCCCGTAACTATCATGAACATTAGCTGGAAAGTGTAATGAGGTGTGGAAAGGAAAAGGTAGAGCCATAGTCTCAGAGTTAGAAAGATACCTAGTCTAGTCCAAAATTCTTACTGTTTTTAAAAAAGAATTGTATAGTTTATTGGAACTTACATAGATCACCCCCACTACACCCCAAATTATAATGCACTATTGTAACTGCACTGCCCCTGTGATTTCAGGGAACTCAGTTTGAGAATCATGAGTAAGTTCAATATCACATTTTACACATGGGGAAATAGAATGAGTTTTTGATTTGGCTAAAAACTAACTGCTGCATAAGGCATTATGACAACCAAGAGAGTAGTGAAATAGCCATGAATTATTTTTATAGACATTATGAGATAACTTATAATATCGCTAACTTGTCTATGGTTGGTATTTAATCACTCCCTTAATGTCACGAGATATTCTAGAACAATATCTGAAAGGGTGCTACAAACACAAAAGTCAAATCCTAAATTGCTAAAGAATATTAATCAATAATATTCAGATTCTCTGTAGGTTATCAGAATTGCCCCATAATCAGTTACTCTTTGGCTTTGTCCTGTTCTAAGACCAGAGAGATCTCAGGTTCATTTGAGAAGGTATCAATCATTACTATCTCCCAAGTGATGATATAGTTGAATCCCAGTATTTTCTTTAGAAACTGTGTCTAAATAATTATGACACGTAAGCACAGTATAGACTGATGTGTGAGTTTTAGCTCTTGAGAAGACTTTTAGCGGTACATTTTCTCCATTATCGGAGTTAATAAAGCCATTTTAAACAGAGCAAAAGGCAAACATTCTAGTGAGTCAAGGCAAAATAGGAGGACATTTAGCTATCAAATTAGTAACTTTATTTTAATTTTTTCAGTTTTACACATAACTCCCTTACTATTGTGTCCTTAAAGTGGAGGTATTTCTTTTATGTCCTGTTAGTAGCAGTGTAGATTGGTGCATCACTTCTGGAAGCTATGGAAACATGAACCACAAGCCTATAAAATGTTCATGTATCTTAACATAGTAATTGTGGTTCTGCTCCTAGGAAATTTTTCCTGAAGGGAAATCCAGAAGTGCCAATCAATATTTATGTACAATGGTATTTTTGCATCAATAATTATAATAAAAGAACATTGTAAACATTTACCAAACATTTACCAAATGTAGGTTAGACATGGAATATTAAGAAATTATTAAAAAGGACTTGGTTGGACATTTCTCCAAAGAAGATATATGCATGATGAAAATGTTTAGGAAAAGATGCTCAACATCACTAAGCACTAAGGAAATGAAAATCAAAATCATAACGAGATATCACCTCATACCCACTAGAATGACTGCTAACACAAAAACAGAAAATAACAAGTGTTGGCAAGGATGTGGATAAATGGAAACCTTGTGTGTTTGGTGGGAATGTAAAATGGTGCTGCTACAGTAGAAAACAGTATGGTAATTCCTCACAAAATTAGGATGACGGTACAATTGAGCAACTCACTTCTGGGTATAAGGAATTGAAAGCAAATTTTCCAATAGATATTTGTATACCCATGTTCTTATCAGCGTTGTTCATAACATCCAGAAGGTGGAAATAGCCCAAATATCCATTGACAGATGAAATGGATAAGCAAAATCTAATATATAGACAATTGAATATTATTCAGCCTCAAAAAGGAAGGAAATTCTGACACATGCTATAGAAAGGATGAACCTTGAGGACTAACACTAAGTGAAATAAGCCAGTCACAAAAAGGCAAATAACTATATGATTCCACTTATATGAGGTACCTAGGGTAGTCAAATGCACCGAAACAAAAAGTAGGCTGGTGGTTACCAGTGGCTAAGGGAGAGGGATATGGGGAGTTGTTGTTTAATGGGTATAGAGATTCAGTTTTGCAAGATGTGAATATTCTGGATATTAGTTCCACAGCAAAGCTGATATATATACTACTAAACTATATTCTTTTTTTAAAATTTTTTTTACAAATAGTTTATTGTCAAATTGGTTTCCACATGACACCCAGTGCTCATCCCCACAAGTGCCCTCCTCCATGCCCATCTCCCCCCTCCCCCCCCACATCCATCAGTCTATTTCTCAGCATTCAAGAGTCTCTCATGGTTTGCCTGTCTCCCCTTCCCCCACCATCTCCCCCTTCTTCTCCCCCTTGTTGCTCAGTTAAGTTCCTCCTAATCCTCCTATACGTGCAAACATATGATATTTGTCCTTCTCTGCCTGACTTATTTCGCTCAGCATAACACCCTCAAGGTCCATCCATGTCGCTACACATGGCCAGATTTCATTGTTTCTCATTGCCATGTAGTATTCCATGGTATAGAGAAACCACAGGAAACTAACAATAGAACTCCCCTATGACCCAACAATAGCACTGTTAGGAATTTACCCAAGGGATACTAAACTATATTCTTAAAATGGATCAGATAACACTTTTAGGCTTCATGTATTTTTTATCAGAATTTTTTTAAAGGGAAGATAAGAAGTGGACAGCGATGGTGTCCCTGAGACAGGAACTTGGGAGCAGAGACCTGAGCATGAGGATTCAAACATTGAGAGATCTGGGAAGAACTTTCCTAAAAGGGAGAATAACAGGTGAAACATTCTGAGGTAGGGCCACACTGATGTGTTGAATAACAGAGTTCAGTGTGCCAGGGCATAGGGAAGCTGATGGGACAAGAGATGAGAAAGCAGGGGAAGTTTCAAGGGCCAAATGAAAAGAATGGCCTGATCTGATTTACTTTCCCAAACTCTTGTTGCTGTGTAAAGAGAGCAAAACCAGGGGCTCCAGTTAGGTTCTATGGTATCATCCAAAGCTAGAGAAAGAGGTTCTTATATGAGTTGGGTAAGTCATATCACCCCTTTGCAGAGCCTCTGAGATCACATACATTGACTCTTTGGGAGTTGGGAAATTGAGATTCATTCATTAAATAATTCCATGATTCTGTGCAGGATTAGAGGGGATTGACAACTGTGTAACACTGGCAGAATGAAGCTTAAGAAGATATTTCTCTTAATTGATTTTCCTGTCTTATTCCTGTCCCTGGAATACTTGTTCTATATAGAAATTCATATCTAACCATTTTCATTTGGAAAGAATCTGGAATCAGTACTAAAGGTATAGTGTCTTTTCTCATCTTCTTGCTTTTATATAAATTCTCTGCAGGTGGAAGGGCTATAGGCTACAGTGGAGGGTAGAATTTGAGATAGAAATTAAATTAGAGACCCTGAAAACAACATCAATATGGAACTTCTGCTTTTTCTAGTTTTCATTGCAAGCTCACGGTAAATGTTGTTTAAGAAAAAACAGTATATGATTTATATTTGGGCAAAACTAATCCTAAAATCTTACTCTGACACTTAGGCATTAGCTGGCTTTGAGACACCTTCAACTAAAAAATGTCAGGGTTGTTTTGGATTTCAAATCACTGTTTTGATGGACTTTTATTTCTTTAAACAACATGTGCAGCAAGCCATGTCCATCATCAGTAGCTCAGTAGCTGAACACTATTGACAAAGCAGGATGGAGATTGAAGGTGTTCAGATTATTTGTAACCCTAGCTCTGTTATTCTTGAGTTTGTGAATTTAAATAATTTCCTAAACTTACTAAGCCTTACATTCTTCACCTACAAAGGTATGAATGAGACCTATAGCTCACATTGTGTGTCTTAATATTTCCCCTATATTTTCCTCCTCCCTTTGCTTTCTATTTATAGGTAGGTAGAAAAAAGAGTCTCAGTTTATGCATATGAGAAACATATAGGGATGTGCAAAGAGGTTTCCCATTATCCAGTTTTCATTTGCCCCATAGAAACAGAACCAGAAAGAAATATCTCCAAGGACCTCACTAGGCAGGTGCTCCATGGAACAGATTTGGGATAGGCAACCTGGAGATAGGATTGTAATGTTGATTCTGCCATCAGCTGGGTCAGTCACTCTGAACCCAAAGGAGTCAATTCCCTTAATTATGCCTGAATTCCTCCAGCTATGAAACTGACCTTGGAAATCACTGATCCAGCTGGAGACATTTATGTAAAAATAAATGTGTATCTTATACTTTCAGACTGCCTGCCATCAACTGTCTCCTCCTACCACAAATTCTGTTGCTTTGGAAAGAAGCCAGGAAATCTCTGTGTGTGCATCTCTTTCTCCTTCTTCTTATTTAGCATGCTTTGTATGTAAGTAACCAGGTTTGAGAAACACCGGATTAGATAACCACATAGACCTCTGTAGATCAGGCTCTGAGATCTGGTGGTCTGTTCAACACTCTCCTGTGACATTGGGACAATTCTGAAGATGTCTTCTGTTAAACTCTTTTGATTCCAAGGGATAAAGAATCATATCAGTGTTGTTCTTATTTGACATTTTAAAATTTATTAAGAGGGAAGGGAAATAGACATCTTGACTGGAAGACAGGAAAGGGAAGGGAAGGGTAAATGACAAAAGAAGTGTATCATAGAGAACTTGTTTCTGGAACTGGAAGTTTGTTTGAGATCCAGTACAACACTAATGACTAAGTGTATTCATCAGGAACAAGTTCAACTTCAAAAAACTGGTAGCTTCAATAAATAGAAGCTTATTGCTTTTACAACATGAATTTTGAAGGGGTGGCTGACATCAGTGGTTCAGCGGCCACTGAGGTCAGGATCAACATCTCTGCAACATAATTGAAAATTTTCTCCTTTTATTTGACTTATGGTAAAAATTTAAAAAATGATGTGTTTCCAGGTATCATAAACACATTCCTACACAATGCAATAGAAAGAGTGAATGATGTCTTTCAGAAAGCCTTGTCTTTTCTCTCTTAAGAGAATACAGTGTCTCTTTAGAGGATCTGAAGTTTTAATATTTTGTTCATTTTATTTTTTTTACTGTATTAAAATGCACATAGCATTTTCTTATTTATTCAAGGAAAAATAGAAAACATTTGTATCAGTGTAAAAAAAAATTGTGGTTACCACCAAATAGTCTGTCTGCTGTCTCATATTACCCATCCTTCATTCAGTTAGGCAGGAGCATGTGACTAATTTATGGACAGTGTGATGGAAATAAGAGTGGCTGAAAGGGACTTCCAGGAATCTTAAATGTATTTTTTTGTTTGACTTTATTTTGTTGTGTTTTAATTACATGCATTACTCTCCTCTACAAATTCAGATAATGTTAATTGAAAGAAGAATGGATAGGAGCACCTGGGTGGCTCAGTCGGTTAAGCATCCAACTTAGGCTCAGTTCATGATCTCACGCTTTGTGAGTTCGAGCCCTGTGTCAGGCTCTGTGCTGCCAGCCAGAGCCTGGAGCCTGTTTCAGATTCTGTATCTCCCTCTCTCTGACCCTCCCCTGCTCACGCTGTCTCTCTCTCTCTCTCTCTCTCTCTCAGAAATAAATAAAACATTTAAAATTAAAAAAAAAAAAAGAAGAATGGATATTGTAGTAGCATCCATTTCAGGATAATATGTACAAGAAGTTTTGGGGGGAGAATTGTAAGCCATAACCAAAAGGAACTTAGATTATTAATTTAATATACTATGTGGTGTGGTGAAAAATGTGAGGTTTAGGGTTAGTTAGCTATGAATTAAAGACTGAGAAATACTGAGCTAGATGCTATATTAGAAGTGTTGTATTTGTGTTTGTCTCAAGACAAGATTCAAAGTAAAACAATTTATCCCTAGTTAACAAGAGGAAGCCAAAGCTTAGCTAAACTGAAGAATGTGTCTGTGCTGCCCATCTATGAAATGCAAGGTTTTGTAGGCACTTGGTGAGTATCCTGTCTTTCATTTTTATTCAGCTTTTACTCTTTTGCACCACTTTGCCCCAAAGAGTGCTCATTATATGTTCTATGATGACAAAACCAAGTCGTCAACAATTTCCACTTGTAATGTACGTGAGGTGTAGATAATCAGTCATTAATCAACCAGGATGGCAGATGTGAAGGACATTCCTCGAACCCCTATCCTATTAAACAACTTTGAATTTGTTCACTATTTTATTGCCAACTATAGCATTGCCAGTGCTCTATTGTGTAGGTTTGGGGTGAGGTAAAGAAAGATACATCAAGAATTTTGTTCTCTGTTTCTTTAAGAAGGACCCAGATGAAGTCTTAAGCTGTGAAAGTTCTAACAACTTTTTTTGTCTTCTCAACATTTGTTGTTTACAGTTGCCTCATAGACCAAATTGATGGGGAAAAATAAGAAACTAAAATAAACAAGGTCTTTCATTCGCGGGGTAATACAGTTACATAAGTCAAAGTGGCAGGTCATATGAAGCCTTCTGTGATTCCTTGGGGTTTCTGTCTCATTTCACTGGCTAGCAAACAGTGAAACAGTAGGATATATATTTTTCAATTAGGTTGTCAATATTTTGACCAAACAACCTATTTATAACATTCAGGATTACTGTTCTGTTCGGGAGAACCACTAGAAGCTACTGTGTGCTGAAAGTCAGTTGGAGATTTGAAATGTTATGATTGAGTATGGTGTAGTAATGTGCTTCCCGGGTTTCATATGCCTGTCAGTCATGGAGGTGTAAAATACTTATCATTGTGTTCAGTTATTGTTAGGAAACACCACCTTTTGATATTGTGCCTGCTTATCATAAAAATAATAGTAATAGTAACAAGAATAAGATGAGATAAAAATTGGAGATCTTGAATCTATTTGTAGATGAGTATTTAACTGATAGAGCATCTGAAACAGAATTCTACAAGGACAATGGATGAGCTGTTTTAATGGAAAATAACAATATATTTTTTCCAGAGTGGAGGGAGAGGAACTGCCTTATTGATCACTCTTTTCCTTCCCCAAATACTCTTTAGCTACATGACCATAGTTTTCCTATTATTCTTAGGAAAAGAATGTAGACTCAGATTGTACAGGCTTAGCCTCAAATGCCTGCTTTTCATTTGCTAACCACATGACCCTGGGTTGGTCCTTTAATTCCTGAGCCCTATTTCATTACCTGTAAAATAAACACATTGATATTAAACAAAGATTATAGGAGGGAATCAAGTGAATGGGAGTGAAAGCACCTTGTTAACCAGAAAACACTATACAAATATCATTATTATTGATGCTGAAGGCCAATAATCTCTAGTATTACAATTAAAAGAGAAGCATATGTATAAAGGAAAATATATCTNGAGCGCGAGTGCAAGTACGGAGCTCCTTACTTCTCCGCCATCTTGCCCCTTCCTCCTTGTTAAGTGAATTTTAAGTGCATGACAATGTTAATAATGTTAATAATTTTAATGGGTTAAACTAGACCATAATTAAATACTGAATAAGAATGTACGGGAGTAAATAAAAGAAATAGGAAAACTATTGTTCCTTGTACAATACAAGGAAACATTTTATTTTGTTATAGGAATTTTCTCTATTAAAAATCATATTCTCAATTAATGGAAACGTATCCATAGCCTTTTAAAATTTCTTTTGCTTTAAGTTTTCATGGGATCCCAATGGAGACAATTATATCCAAAAATATAAGTATCTATTGTAATGAAACTGCCTTTGTTCTAACTGGTCTCTGCTTATATCAAATCCCCATCTGAAGAGTGAAGATATTAAGTGTCAATAATCCATTGACCCAAATCATGGACACTTTTGGGAAAAATACACATATCAAGGAGAAGAGAAGTTTGACATGGTTCCCAAGGGACTTAATTTTTATTGTGTAGCATGTATTCTTAGAGATGCAAAATAGAGATATTTGCATGCTTTGGCTATTTCAAATGTAAATAGAGGGGCACCTGGGTGGCTCAGTCGATTAAGCATCTGACTTCAGCTCAGGTCATGATCACATAGTTGGTGAATTTAAGCCCCAAGTGGAACTCTGTGCTGATAGCTCAGATTCTTTGTCTCTCTTTCCCTGTTCCACCCCACTCACACTCTGTCTCTCTTTCTGTCTCAAAAATAAATAAACATTAGGGATACCGAGGTGGCTCAGTCAGTTAAGCATCTGCCTTTGGCTCAGGTCATGATCTTGCAGCTTGTGAGTTCGATGTCCATGTAAGGCTCTGTGCTGACAGCTCAGAGGCTGGACCCTGTTTCATTATTTTTTAAGAAAGAAATTTTTTGGTGTATTTATTTTTGAGACAGAGACAGAGCACAAGTTGGAGAGGGGCAGAGAGAGAGGGAGACACAGAATCTGAAACACGTTCCAGGTTCTGAGCTGCCAGCACAGAACTCGATGCGGGGCTTGAAACCACGGATCACGAGATCATGACCGGAGCCGAAGTCAGACACTAAGCCAATTGAGCCACCCAGGCGCCCCTACCTGGACCCTGTTTCAGTTTCTGTGTTTGTGTCTCTCTCTCTGCCCCTTCCTTGCTCATGCTCTGTCTCTCTTTCTCTCTCAAAAATAAATAAACATCAAAAATATTTTTTAAATAATTAAACATTTAAAAAAATCAAAGAAATATAATGTAAATAGAATATCTTAGAAGACAAATACTCAGAAGCAATATTTAAAATGTCCGAGTGATAGAAAAACCAATATGAGATTGCAAGAAACTTCAAAGTGATTTTCTTTTTCATATTTTTTATCTCTTTTTCCTTTAAAAAAACACAGCACACTGACTGGAGACCACTACCATACCTCTCCCAGCCCATCATTTTACTCCCCTTTAAATAAATCTGATTGGTTCATAAAAGCACAGATCCTACTTAAGCTATCTAAACATGTGCTAGAGTTATTGGAACACCACCCACAAAATTGCAGCAGCCTACCTGTTACACCAAATCAGCTTTCCTATTACTTCAATTCCTCTGCTTCACCTTGAGGTCTTGATGTCATATCACACACACCCATATGTATATGGCAGGCTTTTGGTTCTGAGCAATGGAAGATAACTCTGATAAGCTTCTACAAGTTGAAGACTTGCACTGAAAAATGAGAGCCTCTGAAGGAAGATACTGGCTAACTGAGGAAATCTGTCCATGAGTTGCTTTCACATCCATTAAACGGTTGTTTTAAATCGCTTGTAGAACTGTGTCTCCATCAAGTCTACATTCCTAGGGGATAAAATATGACTAAACTAACTGGAATTAGAGGCCCACACAGAGCCACATATACTGGACAAAGAGGTAGCACCCCACATTCTCTCAAAAGACATTAGGCAGGTAAGTCAAACACTACTGATACCACCTACTCACAGGGGCCTCTTTACTGATGATACTTCACATGCACATACTTTCTAGGATATACTAACATTCATATTTCATCAGTAATTCAAATAATATTTGAGTATTTGCTACTTGCTAATCATTATTCATTCTTAACTCCAAGTTCATGGGAGAGAGTCACATTTCCTATGTCCAGAAAATACATTCTAGTGAAATGAAATATCACTATCAAGAATCATCTTGTTTGCTTAGTTAGTGAACTATGTATGATAGAAATAAGGTCAACTGGGTAGAGAGATAGAGAGCCTAGAAAAGGTTATCAGAGAAGACCTCTCTGGAAAAGTGAAATACACTCCATGTCCCATATGATTTGTGGGACCCAGTCATGTGGAAATCCGAGAGAAGACTATTTCAAGGCAAACAACAGGGCCAAATGTTTAGAGATAAGGATATACCTTTGGTCTGTTTGAAGAATCAAAATGGGTGGAACATTGTGAAGAAAGGCTACCATGTAAGACATGGAGTTGAATAGAAATGAGGGTGCTCTTTATGTCAGTATATGGAGCTTGGGTTTATGCCAAGTGCAAATGGAAGTCACTAAGGCTTTTAATGCATTTCTATGATCTGCATTGTGTTTTTACAAATTCACTTTGGGGGCATCTAGCTGGCTCAGTCAGTAGAGCATGCAACTCTTGATCTCAGGGTCATGAGCCCAATGTTGGGTGTGGAGCTTACTTAAAAAAACATTAACTCAGGATGCTCTGTAGAATAGAGACTGTTGAAGAGTAAGAGTAGAAATAGATATTGGATGAGAAATGATGATCATGTGAAAGAGGTAAAACAAGGTTGGATTTAATGTATTGTTTGAGATACCACATTATACGTTAAAAGCTGGAGATGCAACCGGGAATGAGACAGAGAGGACTAACAGAATTCTTAGGTGGGACAGGTGGAAACTGAGCAGCAACCATAAGCATGAGGACAGTCTTCTTTGAGAGATGTTCTGGAGGATCCAAGGTGCATGTTTACCTTCTCTGGGGATGGGAAATAGTGAAGGCTGGAGAAGGGGATGTGCGGTGGTCTTCTGGTTTATAGATAGCAACTACAGCTTACAAAGAAAAGCCTACCTGTTCCTGACCCCTTCATAGTGACCTGTATCATCCCTCTCATGGTCTAGACTCAAAGCAAAAGGAATCATATATATACATTAACTTTGTGAAGTTCTCATTCACAGAATGCTCTATTGAGAAGAAAAATAAAAGTCAAAACAAAAAATATTTTTATTAAAATAGCATAATTAACGTATAACAGATAGTGTTATATACTATAAAGTGAACTAATATTTTCATAAAAAGATGTTGGCTTATTTGGAAATCAGAATTCGAAATATCCACCAAACATATGCTCAGTGTAAGGGAAAGAGGCATAGACTGAAGGGAAATGGCTTATGTGACATGCCAGCAGCATAATATAACTTGTGATTAAAAGCATAGTTTCTAATGTTAATCAGAACTGGGCTGGGATCCTGGATCTGCTGCTTCTAGCTCAGTGACCCCTGGGCAAATTATTTAATCTTTCTTCATATGTTTTGTTGTTTGTAAAGGAAGATTTAAAGTTGTGCCCACATCATAAAATTGTAATGAGGATTAAAATGTGACAATTAGGAGTGAATTTACATATAAGTATTCAATACATTTTAACTATTGTTACTATTTGTATTATTTAACTGACAGCTACTGATAGCTACAAAGCAGCATAGCAGAGTGATTAAGAACATGAATCCTAGGGGTGCCTGGGTGGCTCAGTTGATTAAGTTCACAGTTCCACTCAGGTCATGATCTCACCGCTCTGAGTTGGAGCCCATGTCAGGCACTGTGCTGACAGCTCAGAGCCTGGATGGAGCCTGCTTCGGATTCTGTCTCCTTCTCTCTCTGCCTTCCCCCGGTCACACCTTTTTTTTTTCTCTCTCTCTCTCCCTCTCAAAAATAAATAAACATTGGGGTACCTGGGTGGCTCAGTTGATTCAGCTGACAGTTCCACTCAGGTCATGATCTCACCTTTTGTGAGTTTGAGCCCCACTCGGGGTCTGTGCTGACAGCTCAGAGCCTGGAGCCTGCTTCGGATTCTGTGTCCCTCTCTCTCTCTGACCCTCCCCTGCTCACACTGTCTCTCTCTCTCTCTTAAAAAAATAAATAAAACATTAAAATTTTTTTAAATAAATAAACATTAAAAATATTAAAGAAAAAAATAACATGAATCCTGGAGCTAACTGCCTGAGTTGATTACTGGGTCTACCACTACAGCATACACCTTCGGTCTGTTCTTCCTCTTTCTACTGTAATAAAGAACTTCTGGGCAACAGCTCTTATTCCCCTCAATTCCTCCTTCTTTTCCAAATTTCTAATTCATAAATTGTTTATTTCTTCCAGTTATTCCAGTGTATCAGTGTAATAATGAGTGTTAGTACTGTTTTTTCTCCCACCAGTTCTTAAGTCTTTCATGGTATCTGTATCCTTAGTGCTTTGCATAATATCTGGAATATAATAGATGCTCAGTAAACATTTATTGAATGAATGAAACAGCAAATAAGTGAACATTTCCAACAGATAACAACAGTAAACCTCCACTTTACTGTGGGATCCGTGTATAACAACCACCTGGGGACCACACGTGTCAGAACCTTCTCACCTTTTCCCCTTCTTCTATTCCCATGATATGCTTCTATTGTGTTTTGGCCTGAAGAAAAGAAGGGCTGGACTTGTGTTGCATTTTGGAGATATCTAAGACCTAGTTTCAGGAAATATTTTCTAAATCACCATTGTCTTTGTATCTTTGAACCATTTGGAGCCTCTGTACCTCTACATCTCAGTGGCAAACCCATTGCTTAACACATTTTTAGAATGTTCTAGTAGAGGAGGAAGGATTATGCTTTTCTGTGAGCTTTGGACTTGACATTGATGTGGCAGCAAAGCATAGAAGTTCAAATCCTGCTCACACTAAGGGCAATTTTCTTGTCCAGATGCCTTTTACTGGCATGTTTTGTCATGCATGATTTATGGGATCTTTATTATTCTTTTTGTTTCCATCCCCCCCAGAGCCACTTCCATGCTCCTCTCTTGGATGGTGTACATTAAGGGAGTTGTTGTTTGTTTCTACATAAATACAGAAAAACAAAACATAATGGCATACCTGAGTCTCTGAAGCCTATTTACTCTAATCCTAATATTTTAATGAGCAACAAATTGAGATTCCAGGAGAAACTGATATGTGCAAAGTGAAATGCCAAGCAAGAGTCAGTAGTCATTGGGATTCAAGAGCTGACTAAACACATTTGTCTCCTTTAGGGTGCATGACCAGATAAGTCAAAATCACAGCACATTTGGTTTGGCTGCACTGAAGCTAAATAAATAGATAAATCTGTCAATTAAAATAAATTTATAAACATTGATTAAACTCTTAAAAAAACAATATTTACATGCTACCTTTAAAAGTAAATACCACTGATGAATATAAGCTTTTCTATTAAAAATATTCCACCTATCTGCAACTGTTTAGAATGCTTTTTAAAAAATACTGTTGTTTTAAAGAACTATTCATTTACTTTTGTTTCTCTTTCCCCTTAGTCAGAAAAAAATAAAACTTATAGACCAACCACTATAAAGAATAATTATATTTTTATTTCTTCTTTCCAACTGTTATGTATATATGTACAGACACATATTAACACATGTATTTATAGTGGATTTTAAGTAAAACTTTGACCTCTCAATACAATAATAAGAATTGTCATTTATTTTTATATAGTACTACCAAAGGCCAGGAAATTTGCTAAATATTTTATAAATAATTTTAGATAATTTTCAGAGAAACCATCTTAGATATTATTAGCATTGTTGTTAATTTCAAATTTTAAAAAATGCAAAAACAAAAAAACTTGAAATCAGATAATTTAAGAAACATTTCCAGGATCATATACCTTGTGAGTGGCCTAACAAGGACTTGAACCTACTTGTTTGTTTATTTTTGGTTTTTAAATAATGTGTCATATGTCACAGTGATTAATATGTGTGTGTGTATACATATATTCATCTAAACATTCATCTCCCACCCTCCTTCTGCTAAAATGCTATATTCCTCAGCTATGTTCATCACCTTTAGTGGGATGAGCAGTCATCATTGGTGTTTGAAGATCATCCTTATTCCCCTTCAAACTCTGAGGCTTAGAAGATAAGGATAATTGAGTTTACAGTGTCACTGACTAAGCCTCCCACATTTTCCTCTACATGTCAACAGGAGATGGAAACTTAAACTTTAGGCTACCCAGACTTTTTCTTCTTCAATTACCAGGCCTAACATGTCAAGGTTTTGTTGTTGTTGTTTTGTTTTTGGTTTTGTTTTTGGTTTTCATACAGCTGGTATAATTACCGGATTGGGTCTGCCTTGTGCTTTCATTGACCAGGGCAAAGAAAATGGGTATGCTTTTCATGGGATAGCATCCAAAGTACTCATATTTGAGAGCTGGCTTTCCTTATAACTGTAGCACCTTAGATAGACATAATTATCAAAATTCTCTCATTTGTAAAATTGAGGTGATAATTATATTACACAGTATTCTAAGTGTGGTAAAATGTGCTCATATAAGATACTTATTAAAGCTATAAAGTGGGATACATGTCATAGGATTCTTTTGATTCTCTTCTTGCAAGTCTACATGATGCTTTAGTTTATATTTGGCATAGAGATAACATGACCAGCTGTCCTGATTTAAACAGAACTGAGGGTATTCTCAGGACATGAGATATTTAGTATTAAACTAGAAAAATCCCAGCAAATTAGGGCAAGCTGTTCACCCTATTTGGAGCTCAATGACATGACAGCCACTAGCTAGTCCAATTCCTGTGATGCTAAACTTTTAATCTAGGTATACCTAGCTCTTATGTGTTACCTAATACACTATGCTTATCTTATCAGAGTTTGTCAAGAAGTATTAGTCAGGGTCATTTCCCTCTTGCAGCCTGACATGAAACCATCTTATCTGGTCCTTGTTGTGGGGAAACCCAAGTGACACTCTCTCAGAAGTGCTGAAAAAGATCTGGACTCTTCTATCAACATTTCAAATTAATCTTGACAGAGTAGCTGAACAATGTGTATTTTAAATCATATAGCATAGTTGTTTTCTCCCTTGAGAAAAGGTAAAAAACAGAGTTGAGAAACTGTAGCCTAAACATAAAATTCTGAAGAAGATTTCACATCCTGGTCCACAGATTGACATATATGAGGGTAAAAGCTAAGTTCTTTGAAAATCAACAAAACACATGCATGTGGGATTCCCAATCTGCTAAAGACCTTGTGAATTCATGTTAGAGCTGAATAATAATCAGAATCATACAATATTTTTTTATAAAACTGAATTTTCCACTTTCAAATGAAATTCTACCAACTTACTCTATTCTACATCATTAAATTGTCAAGAGGCAACTTCTCCTTATTACATTTGAGACACTTTAGAAATTAGTAATTGTGTTTCTATGATATTTTTCGGTGGCACTTTAGAGCTCTTCTTTTTCTCTTTTCCTTTACTCAATTCCATAATTCAACAAATATATAATACTTGGAATCTATTCCACATCTAAAGTATGAAGAGATACTTCATGTTAGTTTCTAGGAATCCTACAAATGAAGGAGAAATGTGTGTTTGGGAACAGATATATAACAGGAAATCCACAGTAGGGCTTAAATGATCAGTTGTCACACAGCATGGTCAGAGGAAAGAGAAGGGAAATAAGCCAGAGTCAAATGCAAGTTAAGAAAACAGATGGATTCCATTATGCCAGTACAATAGTTTTAATTTCTGCATATTTTCCCTAAATGTCCATCAGTGGGGGAGTGGATAAAGAAAATGTGTTAGATACATACAGTAGGACACTACTCAGCCTTAAAAGAAGAATTAAATCCTGCCATATGTAACAACATGGATGAGCCCTGAGGAGATACAAAGTGAAAAAAGTCAGGCACAGACAGACCAGCACTCCAAGTGTTCCCTTATGTATCTAAAATAGAAGTGGAAAGTAGAAAGATGGTTGTGAGGGGCTTGGGGGCATTGCCCTGCTACCAGTATAAAGTTTTAATCATGCAAAATGAATGAGTTCTAGAACACATATGCTCTACAACATTGTGCCTATACTTAGCAATATCATATTGTACAATTTAACATTTTGTGAAGAGGGTAGATCTCATGTTTTCTTACTATAATGAAAAAATAAATCTTTAAAAAAACAGATGGAAATGTGGCAAAAACACAGAAGAGCAAAAGAAGTGGGAAACGAAAGGGAAGGTAAATGTAAGAAATGAGAGGTGAGGGGCACCTAGGTGGCTCAGGCCGTTAAGCCTCTGACTCCTGGTTTCAGCTCAGGTCATGATTTCAGATTCTGTAAGTTCTAGCCTCACATCAGACTCTGCACTGATGGTGCAGAGTCTATGTAGATTCCTCTCTCTCTGTCTCTCTCTCTCTGCCTCTCTTTCTCAAAATAAACAGATACATTTAAAAAATAAAAAGGAAATGAGAGGTGAGAAAAGTGGCTTTCAGATGACCTTCTGATGCATTACAGCTCCATATCCCCAACTCCTAAAGTCCAAGTAACTCTACCCTCTGGGGCAGGTAACAGGATTATTTTTCACAGGACTTGGATTCTATCCTAGTTTTATTTTGGAAGATCTTTACTGAACAAAGAAAAAAAGAGGGAGAGAAGTGGAAGTTTTAAAGAAAAGGTACTGTTATCATGTAGAAGACATTATTTCTACCAAGGAATGACAATCTCCTCAAACATTACTATTAAAGTAAAATAAGATATCGGATTTTAAAATAAACCCAGAGTGTTGGGAGCTAATCTTATTCCTGCTAATTTACAAACTGAATAAATGTATACTTAAGAATTCCCAGTTTTGGGGCACTTGGGTGGCTCAGTCGGTTGAGCATCTGACTTTGCCTCAGCTCAAGATCTCACAGTGGTTCATGAGTTTGAGCCCTACATCAGGCTCTCTGTTGTCAATGCAGAGCCTGCTTTGGATCCACTGTCCTGATCTCTCTCTCTCTCTCTCTCTCTCTCTTTTTCTCCTTCTCTCTCTGCTCCTACCCCACTCATGCTTGTGTGCACATACACTCTCTCTCTCTCACTCAAAAATAAATAAATTTCTTAAATTTCTAAATTCTTAAGATAAAGGAGAACCATATACTCCTACTTTCCCCTCTCTCTGCTCATTTCTTCTCTGCTCTCTGCAGCAAGTCTTTTGATTTGTTTTCTTGTTTGTTTGTTTGCTTTAAGAGAGAGGGAGTGAGAAAGCCTGAAAGCTGGGGAAGGTCAAAAAGAGGGAGAGAGAAAATCCCAACCAGGCTCCATGCCGTCAGCATAGAGCCCAGACATAGGGCTCCATCCCACAAACTATGAGCTCATAACCTGAGTCAAAATCAAGAGTTGGGCACTTACCTGACTGAGCTACTCAGGTACCTCTCAAGCCTACTTTTTAAAATTAAAAGTGATTCAGTCACTAATGGTTGTGAAAATCTGATGAAAGTTTTTGAACTACTTAATAAAAGTATGAAACACACCCACACATTTGCACTATAATTTTAGAGAGTGTAGACCTGTAAAATTAGAAGCCACTGCTCTGTATTTTCTGCCTTTGTGTCTTTGCTTAGATTTCGGCACCTTGTAAAGTGTATCTTCCATTCCTTTTGTTTGTTTGTTTGTCTGTTTTTTTGAGAGAGAGAGAGAGACAGTGTGAGTGGGGGAAGGGCAGAAAAAGAGGGAGACAGAGAATCCCAAGCAGGCTCCATACTGTCAGCATGGAGCCTCACGCAGGGCTTGAACTCACAAGATCATGACGTGAGCTGAAACCAAGAGTCAGATGCCTAACCGACTGAGCCACCCAGGTGCCCCTTCCATTCCCAAATTATTGTTTCCTCGAGGCCCAGCTGAAATGCTATAACTTCCTGAAGCTGTCCCCATTCCACTCTGTTCCTATACTTCCATACCTGTAGCATCTCTCTTCTGTCATTTACTGTGTTCGACATTATCGTAGTTCTTTGTACATAGAACTTGTTTCTTTTCTACCAGTTATGAACTTGTGGAAGACAGAGACCATATAGTTTTCTTCTCTGCATGACTATCATTGAACCTTGCACATAAGTGATCCTCAGCTTTCTAATGAATAATCACAAACAGAACTATGGCAAATTAAAACTCAATTTAAAATTTAAATCCTCAGTCACAAGGGTGAGCCTTTCTGAGATATACCTAACCATCAGTCTAACTATGCAAAACTCCAATTTAACAATAAGGTGACAATGTATTATTTTAAACTGAACAAGTTAATATTAAAGGTTAACTCTAAGGGTAAATGAAAATATTCTGAAACATAGCTTCATGTATTACCAGAATCCATGTTAA
Organism: Crocuta crocuta; assembly: GCF_008692635.1. NCBI lineage: Eukaryota > Metazoa > Chordata > Mammalia > Carnivora > Hyaenidae > Crocuta > Crocuta crocuta. The sequence continues at coordinate 662,899 of NW_027530550.1, read as the reverse complement.
TTGCTACAGCATTTTTTATGAAGCTAGGAAAAAAAAGTTCTATATGTTGACCACGTAATGGTCATGTAATGATTTGCTTTTGGATAACTATTAGAACCATCATAATTGCTCAAAATAAGTAACACTGAAATGAGCATCTTCATCTAAAAATAATGGGAAAAGCAAAACAATTTCCTTAAAATGTTCTTTAGAGTAATAAATTTGTGATTATGTTACAAATTATATACCTATAAAATCTCTAGTAATGGAGATTATAAAGCAAATAGAAATGTTATTAGATTGTAAGAGACGATTTAGAATTAAAAATTATACCTTTTGATCCTCATACTCTTAGAAAAGAAATAAGGAAAAGAATTGGAAAAATGGAAACATATAATTTATTGGAATGGTGAATTTGTGGGAACTATTATTGATTCTTGATTCTCATTATCTCCTTTTCAAAATTGCATTCAGTTTAAAATTGTGAGTGTTTTTGAGGGCTTGTAGATGATGAGAAGGAATAATATTAGGTGCTTTGAGGCAGACAGACCATTTAGGGCCATATTGTCCAGGAATTTTGGTAAGAGAAGATAAGAATTTGAATGAGAACAACAGTCATATGGATGAATGGGATAACTGTGCATCTTATTGGCCCAGTGATCACTTTTTCTAGGGTCACTTCTATTTTTCCCATTTTGCGCTAATGGCATTCTTTTCTTACATCCTCTCAGTTTCAGCCCAGACCAAGTCTTAACTACAAATTGTACACTTAAGTAAGTGTCCAATACCAGCATAAAGTTCCTTTTAAATATAGTCATATTGGTTGAGTACTGTCTAGCCTTTGCTTCCTTCCAATAGGATTTATCAAGTGCTGGTTGTCTGTTTGACTTCGAAGACTGGGAATGGCCTCCTTATACTGCAGCTATTTTGTGTTCTGAATATTTGTCTCCGTGTGTCACCTTCTCAGTCATAATCAACATTTTCTGCCATACAGTCTCTTGGGAAAGTTTATACTTTTACCCTTTAATTGGCAAAGTCCATTCTTGCTTGGAGTCTCGAATGAAAATCATCTTTTCTTGCATAGGCCATGACACCTCAAGTGTTACACAATTAAATTAGCCTATTTGCAGAAGTAGTTCAGGGTCCTGGCTGTTTACTCAGATGAGACATGTAATTTCCATATGCAAAATTAGAGTTCAATTACCTATTTTTCTTCGATTTAAAAGAGTTTATAATATCTAATTAACTAAAATCTGTTCAGTACTTTGAGACAAAGGTATGATATTCCATGTAAACAAGGATTTAATTAATCGATTAATAATGCTAGCTGTTTTCAGTATATTGGTTGGAATTTTCAATAAACATCATTGAATTTAAAGGGGAAAAAGTGCTGCTTCTCATTCCAGGGTAAATTATAAAAATTGTACCATGTGAAAAGCCACTTGATCAAAAAATCATTTCTTTAATTTGGAATGCCCTTATGTTCCAAGGGGCTCACATCTGACAATAGCATACACTTCCCTATCCATGCGTCTTCCCCAGTCAGCTGCAAGATCGGGATCTTTCATCTCACCCAGTCATCAACCAAAATAACTGAAAATAGCTGTTTAGGGAGATAGTAGAGTTTCCCGCTCAGCACTATTAACATTTGAGATGGAAGACTTCTTGGTTATGCAGGACTATCCTGTGCTTTGGACGAAGTTTAGCAGCATCTCTGGCTTTTTTTTTTTTTTTTTTTTTACAAATAGTTTATTGTCAAATTAGTTTCCATATAACACTCAGTGCTCATCCCCACAAGTGTCCTCCTCCATGCCCATCCCCCCCTCCCCTCCACATCCATCAGTCCTCAGTTTTTGTCAGCATTCAAGAGTCTCTCATGGTTTGCCTGTCTCCCTTTCCCCCACCATTTCCCCCCCTTCTTCTCTCTCTTGTTCCTCCGTCAAGTTCCTCCTAATCTTCCTATACGTGCAANTCGCTGAGCTCTCGAACTCTTCTTTCATGTTCCTGGATCAGTTTGTCTCTTTTTTTGTCAGCTTCTTGTTTTTCTATAATGGTGTCTTCTAAATCACTTATTCTCCTTTCTGCCTCTTCAATCCGTGCATTGGAGGCCTCTAATTTACTATCTATCTCATTGATCGCATTTTTAAATTCTTCATGCCTATTCTTATTTTCCATTCTATCTGTAGCCATAGTTTCTTTGATGTGCCCTATGTTTTTTTCAAGCCCAGCTATTAATTTTACCATTATTATTCTAAAATCTTGTTCAGTGATGCTGCTGATATCTGTTTTGAGCAGTTCNTGCTCCAGTCCCTTCTTGAACCAAGAGCTGCACCTCGCTCTTTTGAGGGTGTAAACTCCCCGTACCGGGGGCGCAGCCGAAGTTGGTTGCACTCTTCAACCCAGGCCAGTTCCAATCTCCAAATCCCAGTCCGCGCGCCCCGCTGAAGTTGCCTTAGACACAGCTTCCCAGGCAACCCCCTCGGGCGATTCCAGGCCCCCTGCCGAGCTCTGGGGGCGGAGTCAGAATCGCTGCTTCCTTCTCTGGGTCAGGCTGGCGCGCATGGGCGGGGGCTTGCCTGCCTGGTGCTCTGAGCCCGAGTCCGCTGGAGTGAGGAAAACCGGGTCCCTCTGTGGCCGTCACCCGAAACACGAACTCAGAGGCTAATTTCTCAATTTTTAGTTCTTTGCCTTCCCTCTCGAGTTCCAGCC
>NW_027530550.1:444148-660123 GCF_008692635.1 Crocuta crocuta | reverse complement strand
AGTCTCTGATCCCGGCCCGATTTTATCTTCCCCGGTTCGCACTCACATTAGAAGTCTCTCTAAGTTGAGTCTGCGTCCTTTTTGTCCCAATCTCTCAGGTTTTGTAAGGTTTCCAATGGCTTCAGATCTTTTCTGTGTGATGTATGGGCGCGAGTGCAAGTACGGAGCTCCTTACGTCTCCGCCATCTTGCCTCTATCAGCATCTCTGGCTTTTAACACAAGCAGCCAGCTGTACTTTTCCACTCCAGTTATAACAAAGAAAGTGTCTCCCAAACTTGACAAATGTTCCCTGGGAGCAAAATTGCCTCCTAGTTTGAAAACCACTGCCCTAGAGTGAATTCCACGTGTATCTTAGAACCTGCATATTTTTCAACCTATCTCAAAGATTGTATCCACATTGGCTAATATAAATATATAGATATAGGTATACAATCCTCTATTATTTGAACATACTGAATAAATAATTAAAAACTTAATTTTAATTATTTAGGTACCTTCATTGGTCAGATGTCTCTCCATTGATGGACACATGATGACTTTCACAAAAAGCATTCACACATGGTTGATGGGAATATGCTTTATATGGTGGCATAATCAAGAAGGGCAGTAGTCTGGGATTCCAGTCAACAAGCCATCCATCATGCTGAAATTATAGATGATATTACTCTCAAACAACAGATAATTGTTTTCAGGACTCACTGCTACATTACAGAGTGAATACAAACTCGTGAGTCTGTTTGGATACTCCTTTTTTAATCCCTGTGTAACACAGAAAGAAAGGCAAGTGTGCATTTGTTTTAATAAAGAGCTAATGTAAGTTTGTAAGTACGAGGCTTATAAATTAGCAATGGTACCAACGGGGGATTTCGCAGTTCTGCAACTGATTATGAAACATAAAAAAGTTATGTTACTATCCTGTTGAAAATTATGCACAGTTTTTAGACTCTATTTTCTAATTAGTGTAATTAAGTCCAAATTTTATACTTGGACAAGGTGATAGATTGTGTCAACTGCTCTTTCTTCATCTTGGATTGATTTTTTTAATTGCACATTCACGATGTATTCATATTTAGTAAAGTAATGAGTTGTGAGGCATTTGATAATGTGATATATAGCACATCTTAAGTTTTTGTAAAGCAGCATCTTGAAAAAACTAAGTCTTATCTGATTAAGCTCCAGAATCTAATCTTACATACTTATATAACATTTATGTAGTCCAGATGTCTGCTTATTATAGGACTTGGCAAAGTTCCCTACCTTACATTCTTTAAAAAAAATTTTTTTTTAATGTTTTATTTATTACTGAAAGAGAGAGAGAGAGAACGTGAGCAGGGGAGGGTCAGAGAGAGAGGGAGATACAGAATCTGAAGCAGGCTCCAGGCTCTGATCTAGCTTGTCAGCACAGAGCCTGATGAGGGGCTTGAACCCACGAACCGTGAGATCATGACCTGAGCCAAAGTCAGACACTTAACTGACTAAGCCACCCAGGTGCCCCAACCTTACATTCTTATAAAGGTTGAGAAAGCATCACTGAGAAAGCCTTAGCCTTTCCCTCAAAATAATAATAATGATAATAATATCATTTATAAAGTACTATGTTGTTTACATCAGTTGTTGTGTTAGTTGAGGTGTTTTTTTTCCTAAATTACAAAAATCAACTTAAATTTTTTTAAATCTAGGGGTTATTAAGATATCTTACAGAATTCAAGGGCAGAAATGTAGACACAATAAGAAAGGGTAACTAGAAATGTCATGAAATTTTCTCCAACTTTTTGCTATTCAAATCTATGAGAAAAAAATATCCCAAAAGGAGAGTGTGAGTTTTTACTGACCATGAGAAGACAGATTGTAATAACTTCTCATAGCCCCATTTTCAAATTTCTAGTTAGAAAATTAGCTTGGATCAGAGGGGAACATGTGAATTCTGTCTAGAGCTTGTGTGGGGGGATTTAATGTACAATATGGTTAAGGAGACTCACCCAAGGAGATAAAGGGCACTAGGAAGAGAGAATGGAGAACTGCTGTCATCTGAGAAGATGCCTGCAAATATTTATTACATAAAATGTCACTAAAAGAACAACCTGTCATTTCAACCAATCTTCCTGGATGTTAGCTGTTGCTGCTCTTACGAATATTACCACAGTTGTCATCACCACTAACACGTTTGTTCCTATTGACCAGGACACCTATTGGGACCCATGCATACACATCCATAGATAGATACTGATTACCCCACAGCATTTTCATGGACAGAAGGTACTCCAGTTAGGTCTGCAGGATTTCACTGGTCAAGCCCATAGCGTTTCCCATGGTCTGTCCTGCTCTTTGGGCTGTGGAGGGAGACAAGTTGGAACAAGTTTGAGCAGACAATAAAATGTCTAATTTTAATTTTACTTTAAAACACATGTCTAAAGTAAAGGTCTCCTTCAAGCAGAGTATCTCCTGGATCAAAATATTGTGAAGCAATCACCACCTCACTGTGCCACAGGGAGAATGGAATCATTATTTGCTGTATCTCCTCAGTGCTTGGACTGTCCTCTATGGATGCTGCCCCTTGCTCTGTCTGTGCTTCTATTACAGGAGAGAAAATAGCTTTATTCTGCTCCCTTATCGGGAAGAAAATTGGTGCCCTCTCTACTGTAATATGAATGGCAGAAGCCTGGGTGCCAAGGTACTTCCTTTGTGACACTATTTAAAATCAGATTCTCTGGAATGACCCAGAAGAAAATTACTTGCTCATTCCACACTTTCTGAAAAGGAAGTAACAATGACATGACAATAATTCCTTAGTTTAAAGATAGAAAAGGTATTTCAAGCACAATTAATCACACCTCATTCTAAAACTCTGATTTAACCAAAACATAAAATAAATATCAGTACCATGACCATATCTTTCTTTTTGTTGTTTTGTTTTGTTCCAAGCCAGAGATATCCCATTGCATCATGATAATGGATAGGAAAGTTCTCATTTTAAGCGATAAATAGGCAGACTTTTAGGTTCATCATTTAACATTTTATTGAGGGGGGTGTCTGAATGGCTCAGTTGGTTAAGTGTCTGACTTTGGCTCAGGTCATGATCTCACAGCTCATGAGTTCAAGCTTCATGTTGGGCTAGGTGCTGACAACTCAGAGCCTGGAGCCTGTTTTGGATTTTGTGTCTCTGTCTCTCTCTGCCCCTCTGCCACTCAGGCTCTGTCTCTTTCTTTCTCAAAAATAAACATTAAATTGTCTTAAATAATAAAATACAATGTTATTGAGTAAACTACAGTGGTATATAAATATCTGTAAGGTACTAAATGAAACCCGACAATCCACGTTCAATTAACATCACAATCAAATATTCCTTTTTCTAAAGTGTTACTTATAAAAAATGTAGCGAACGCTGATGTAGCCGTGGGTGCAAACAAAAGCCAGTCTGGTATTTTGTTTTGATGAAAATGAAAGGCGGTGCAGGTAGTTCAGCATAAATAACCTGAATCGGTTGTCTACTTCAGTCTTTGTTTTAATTAGCATTACAAAAGAGAAACATTGCATATATTAGGCATAATTTCTAACCTCAGAAAGATAATGTTACCTTAAGTTCCACAGCCAGCACAAGCTGAATTACTGCTTCGGCTCAGGGGAGGATATATTTAGGCCTGTTTGTAAAGTGTAAATTAGAGTAAGTGTTATGGTGTCATAAGTTAGTTGGATTACCTGCCTCAGAACCTCGGGCAGCTCCTCTCCTTTTGAATAATGAAGAAATCTGATAGGAAAGTGTGTGTAGGTCCATGTGTGCGACCCTGCGAGTGTGAATGCGAATCTGTCACTGTGCGTGTGTTAGCATAAATGTATTTGCACAGATGTACACATTTATAACTTGTAGACATAAAACCCTCTTGAGTACATTTGACCTCTCTGTCTTTTCTGGTTGTGAAAAATAATAACAACAACAATGATAATATTCCCTCTTTAACCTTGTGAGCCTGGGGAGGTGGTAATTAGTCCTAATTACAGTTATTTTTAAATAGGCCTATCCTACTAATCAGTGTTGTTTCCTTGGGTACCCATGTTCTTGGTGTAGATGAATGGATGTAGGGTACTTGATGAGGAAACGGGAAGGAAGGGAGTGGCCCAATTCAACCTCTAAAACCTGAGGAGCCTAGGGATGATGCTGGGGGGATAGAGTTAGCCTTGCTGGCAGTCAAGAATGGGCAGTTGTCCTATGAAAAGTGTCATCCTTTGAACAATTGCTCCATGTGGCTCATAGTCTTGTTTTAAAAGTGCTCTTGGCATAGTGGTCAGTATGTCAGTCTCATAAAAGTACTTTATCTGATGTCTTTTTTTTAATCACAGATTAAAAATCATCTAACATAATACCTTAGCAATTGTCAAAAAAGCACTGTTTTAGAGAGTTTGTTCATGGGGGTCACGTATCTCCCTGGTGATACTATGACTGTGTCAGGATAGAAGCAGAGAACACTGTTGTATACTAGAATCAGTCATTTGTTACAGGTAAGTTCTCCTCTGCTGAGGTTGCTAAATTGTGAAACTATAAGTAGGTCCTGTCCAGGTGGGGGCCTCATAACTTCATATTTGAGATGGTAAATAGAGCTGAAAGAAAGATGAAGATCTTTCTTTCTATTCTCTCCCTCTCTCTCTCTTACCCAACTCCTCCCCTTTAAATTTAGAATTCTATATTCAGTCCCATAACCTCTTACAAATGCAAGGAATTCAACTCATAATTTCTGATTGCTAGAGCTCTTTATCATTGTTCTATTACATGTTTAGGACTTTGTAGATAGAAGAATCTTTTCCAGTATATGCACTCAGGAAGAAATTTAATTATTGAATATCATATAAAATATCTGGGAAGGCTGCAAGCACTTGCAGTAATGTAGGTTCATAAGGAGCAAATTCCAAACCGCACTTCAGATTTAACCTGTTCCAGAGCAGCTGTCATCACGAACAAGGGTGCATCTCTGCAGTATCCTGGAAGCTTGCACCAATCCCACAGACCATAGAGCCAAGCTGCCTCTGCCATAACCCTTACTAGGCCTCCTTTATTGACTTTACATTAAAGTTCCACATCGACCTGACTGGTTGGCAGAACCCAACTCACATGTCTGCCTTCTAGCTGTAAGGGATGCTGGGAATTCATTTTTTCCCTCTACAATGAAAGCCACACATAGGACTTTAAAGCATGCAAAATATGGTAAAAAGAAAATCTGGGTGAGTATGAACAATCAATACCTACTTTGGTTACATTGTCCTCAAAATAGATAAGAGTTGACTGAGGAGCAGGTTGATATTTATTGGTACCATCCACCTGATTAAATTCATGACAGTCTCGCTGTGTTGGAGCCCAGGCTGACACACATGTCATCATCAGATGGATATACAACCACACAGGTTCCCCTGGACAGAAAGACAAAGGTCAGCTTTGTCCCCCATAGGCATACATTCAGTTCTCTTGTTTCTGATACTCTGGCACACAGGTGAGCTTTTCCTTTTAGGAAAATTAAATACATAGTAGCAGATGTTGGCATTCATCAGGTATGACAGCTGAATGTTCTCATAATTTAAAAAAAAGTAATAAATGTAAAGCACAACTGATGGTATTTTGAGAGGTTTGTCTTACTTTTCAATATGGGGGTTGCACACACAGTAAGCTTAACTTTGGGACTTCTCAGACCATCAACTACAACACACCAGAACTTAGGTATCTTCATACCCCAGTTCAGGGATCTTTATTCTAAACACTCAGTACTTCTTCAAAGATATTCTGGCATGTTATGTGCTATTGGAAAAAAAGATTTTTCTTTTTTGTGGGGCTCAGTGTTCTTATCTGTGGTGGTGATGATGGTTGTAACATGTTGATGATGTAATCCTAATAGTTATCCTAATTAGGCTGGTATTCTCATTCACATTTCATGTGCATGTCAGTGGGGATGGGGATGGAAAAGAGATGTTCAACCACTGGTTTAGCTCAGTGGAGGTCTCAAGCTGGACTGTTATAGCTCTCCTCCCACAGTGCCAACTGCTTAGAGATAGAGAGCTTCCCTTGATCCTCCCCTTGCTTATGATAGTCAAGTCATATTTTAGGTTTATTATGACATTAGAACCTCATTTGACTCTAGATGACTGTGTCTACACAGGACACCTTCTCTTACAGAATCCCAAGGTAGGACTGGTGTCACTGTGCTGGATATCACAGGCAAGGTCCTGGCTCCTGGGGCCATAATGGGTTACTGTTAGGAAAGACCTAACACTGTTAGGTCATTGTTTCTGTGACTGTCTAGGGAAGGCTGAACCATCTATGAAATTTAACTTAGTTCCAATTCTTGATCAAGCTTTGTTGATATTTTCCCAGTTGTTTCTATACACATGGTGAATTTATGGCCCTTAACCTCTAAGGTTTTTTTTTTTTTTCTTTTAGCTTCTTTTCCTTCTCTAGCTACCCTTCCCCAACCTCAACCACCAGCATAAAGGATAAGGTTAGAGTATAGGTCCCTAATCTTCAGGATAAATAAGTACCTCATCTTTCTATTCTTCTTCTTCTTATTATTATTATTGAAGTATAATTGACACACTGTTACATTAGTTTCAGGTGTAAAACCTAGTGACTTGCTAAGTCTGTATGTTATGCTATGCTCACTACCGTCTGTCACCATACTATACTGTTATAGTACCGTTGACTATATTCCTCTGTTTTCGTCCCTGTAACTTATTCATTCCATAAGTGGAATCCTATACCTCCCACTCCTTTCACCCATTTTGCACATCCCCCAAACCCCTCCCCTTTGGTAACCACCAGTTTGTTCTCTATATTTATGGGTCTGTTTCTACTTTTCTTGTATGCTTGTTTGTTCATTTGTTTTGTTTTTTACATGGCACATACAAACCTCAAATTCTTATTAAACTTCAGTCATCCATTTTTATTTTTACTTAATATCACACTGTGTTTCCAATTTTAGTCTCAGACCACCCAGCATAATCTCCTAAGAGGTTAAGCTTTTGAAACCCAAAGACAGAAGACTAGAAGAGTTTCCTGCCTTACTTCCTGCCCCATTCCTCTGCCTGAAAACAATAAATATAGAGCTGTTCTGCTCAGATTGTGGAAGAAAGCATGAAATAAGAAATATTTTATGTATTTTCCCTTAACATCCCAAAACTATTCCCTTACATATGCAGATGAAGAATCTATGGCTTAAAGGAATTTAATTGTTCAGGGTCACAGAGTCAGTAAGTGACAAAATGTGGATTATGACTCAATTATGATTACAAAACCTGTATTTTTAACTTCTGTGGTTAACTCTTCGCTTTTAACTATCTCCTTGTACTAGAAAACAGGATCATTTGAATGTACTTCATGTTCTAGATACCAAAATTCAATGTTTTATCTGACAGCTAAAGAGATAGTGATATGTGGCTTATGAACTCATTGACCAGCCTACAAATATGTAATTATATTCCTGTCTATAAATATATGCTACAATCTTCTCATAAAATTTTTAGAATCATTAAACATAATTATGAATTATAATATTTAGCAGACATATAAACTTTGATAAATTTTATATGGACCATTACTCTCTCCTACACATAGAAAGATTTTTCTTTTTTTTTTTTAATTTTTTTTTAATGTTTTTTATTTATTTCTAGGAGAGAGAGAGAGAGAGAGAGACAGTGTGAGCAGGAGAGGGTCAGAGAGAGAGGGAGTCACAGACTGAAACAGGCTCCAGGCTCCGAGCTGGCAGCCAGCCCAGAGCCCGACGCGGGGCTCGAACCCACGAACCGCGAGATCACGACCTAAGCGAAAGTCGGACGCTTAACCGACTAAGCCACCCAGGCGCCCCGAAAGATTTTTCTTAAAAGGCTTTCTGAGATTTTCATCATCCATCCATTATAGATATACTTGAGAAAAACAAGGGGGAGGAAGTGGGAAAGAGAAACAAGAATTAATATTTTGGATATTTCTATTATGAATTACATGTCTATCACATAAGCATATTAAGAATATATAGGCCAGAAGTTTGACTGGAAAGAGAAGGTGCTCAATAGAAAGCAACTATATAACCTATAAATAATAAGTCAGGGCACTAAAAAGGGAAGGAAATAAAAGATGGTTGCAAGTAGGAAAATGCATCATTTGGGAATAGGAATTTCCTTTTTCTTTGGGGAATGAGTAGAGGCTGTGACATAAGTAATATATTTACCAATAGGTTCTAGAAATTTCAGAAGATGCCTCAGGTAAGATTGATGAGCCACAGAATATGCCTCACCCTTTCAGTGGTAGACATTTGGGGAAATTTGGCTACAATTTAACATTTGACTGCCAGAGACAGTTATTATTTTTAAGTTAGTGACTACCTTCATTTCACTATATTCTATATTCTTTAATTACATTTATTTTCAGTAAATCTCCCCTTCATTCCCAGCATTTGTAACACAGTCGCCTTCTCTATACGATAGAAAATAATGAAGGAATGTCTGTTTCTGAGACTATTCTTACTCTACTGAATTCCTGGTCCACCGTTTTCCATTATCATTTCTTTATTCTTTCCATACTTGGATCTACCCAAAGGTTTTTCATGGCTAATTCTTCCTTGGGCTGCCCTCTGTAGTTCACAAGTTTCCCACCTGACTTGATTCCTCACATCCCTTAATTTTACCATTTTCTGGAGCTATCAGAAGCATACCCTCTTTTTGGTAGAACCCTTGGCAGCCTGGCTGGTCCACTATGCCATGCTCAAGAGAGAGTAATTCAAACACCAGAAAATGAGTATCTGTCTTTAATTTTTGTTTTTAAGCCCCAGATGTGCTGTTAGAGAAGAATATTCCCACCTATCAAAATTCCAGAATGTGCAGTACCCATGTGTGCCATGCATACATAGTAGACGCTTGGCCAAGCAACTTAGGTGCATTGTCTCATTTTATGTTCAAATTAACAGATGGGATACCACAGTTTATCAGCTTTTCAATGGAACAACTTGTTCATAATAACATCTTCAAAATGCAGCCAGGTCCTGTTTTAGCTTCACATTTCTATTTTTTTAAGATCCTGTAGTTTAAGATTAGCTAGTCATTCATATTTAAGGATCCTAAGGGTATGAGATACAAAAGATATTCTTGTGAGGGAGGGTAAAATAGAAAAAAAAAGTAGAGTACACTCTGGTTTGTTGGGAGAAAAGAAATGATGCTATAAACAAACTATGGCATTCTCTATTCACTAGGGACACATTTCAGATGTCATTTGCAATATGCTCTCTCGTCACTACATCCTTTAAGACCTGGACCAAGCATCATTTTCCTCAGTAAACTTTTCTCCTAATACTCTCCCTTCTGAAATCTACCTCATTTTTGACCCATATATTATCCAGTGAACACCTAGCCCATGGGGCTCTGAATTATTGTTTCTCCTTTTAAGAGTCTGATCTCTATGATTAAATAATGACAAATAAGATTCATAGAAACAGATATTATCTATTATTGAACTCTAATGATATCCACCTTGGAAATTCAAAATATATGACTGTTGTTAAACTGATAACCAAATTTAGGTGATACTGTCAATGAATGAAATCTTACAACTGAATTCCATTACATTTAATTTTTAATGGCAACCTTCAGTGCTTTAAAAATTAAAAGATGGGGGCGCCTGGGTGGCTCAGTCGGTTTAGCGTCCAACTTCGGCTCAGGTCATAATCTCACTGTTTGTGGGTTCGAGCCCCGCGTCGGGCTCTGTGCTGACAACCAGCTCAGAACCTGGAGCCTGTTGCCAGCTCAGAACCTGGAGCCTATTTCAGATTCTGTATCTCTCTCTCTGACCCTCCCCTGCTCGTGCTGTCTCTCTCTTTCTCTCAGGAACAAATAAAACATTTTAAAAAATTTTTTTAATTTAAAGATGAAGTACGGCTCAATTATTTTTATTCCTGTGGAATAACATATTTAGCATTTATTATGCTTACGGATATATGCCAATTTAAAAAATGAGGAAAGTAGAGAGGATTCTGGGAAGATGGTAAAACAGGAAGCTTCAGGAATCTATCTCCCTACCTAGGCCACAATTGCACTCGTGCAATCTTTCTGAAATAATTCCTTTAGAACTCTGGATTCCGTTGCAAGCTTGAAACTTCCAGGGAAAGGCTTGATGGTAAATTATGGTTAATTTTGACCAATTTCAGCTTTCAATAGAGTAGCAGCTACCCATTCTCCACTATCAGCCACATGACAAAAAGGCAGCTGTACCTATTTTCCTGGAGCGGCTTACACATAGCTTGTGAGAACTGGGGTGGGCAAAAAATACCTTGTTCTCTAAATATTTGGGATCTCTGCTCTGATCACTGATTGCTACTTCTGATCACAGAGGTACAGAGAGGCAGGCAGCTATTGTTCACTTCCTCCCACTTTTGCAAACACACTTCTCTCCCTGAAGTGACTTCCAGTGACTTAAGGGGCCACTGCCTCCCCTCTGCCTCAATTCTTTCCTTTTTCCACTTTTCCTAGCTAGATGTTAAACACTAGGTCCTTCAAATCAGTTGCATATGCAGGGGAAATTAGAAAATAGCTGTACATGTTCAGGGAAAGGCTCTGAAAATAACTAAGGGAACTTTAAATTTATATGTCAGGCTGATCCGCAGCACAGAGACATCCTACAAATATAAAACAAACAAAAACAACAAAATCCAAAAAAACCTTAGGAGAATATAGAATCTGATTCTTGATTTACCACATATTATATCAAATGGTGGCTCAACAAAACCAGCAAGGCTATGGCTCATTCAGGAAGAATAAATCAACAGAAACTATCTCTGGAAAAAGACCTAATGGCAGATATACTAGACAAAGACTTTAAAACAAATGTCTTAACACCACTCAAAGAACTAAAAGATGTGGAGAAAGTGAAGAAAACAATGGGTGAACAAAATGGAAATACCAACAAAATGATAGAAAACTAAAAAAAAATCCTAGAGCTGGAAAGTACAGTAATTGTCATAAAAAATTCACCAGAGGGATTCAGAATCAGATTCGATCAGGCATAAAAAAGAATTACTGAAGTTGAAGATAGTATAATTGGAATTATTGAGTCTGAGGAACAGAAAGAAAAAGATTGAAGAGAGGTGAACAGACCTTGAGAGTTCTCTGGACCCATCAAGAAGATCAACAACATATGTATTATGAAAGTCTCAGAAGGAGAAGGAAGAGATAAAGGGGCAGAGAGAATATTTGAAGATATAATGGCTGAAAATTTGCCAAATTTGATGGGTGACATGAATAAAAACACCCATATAGCTCAATCAACTCCAGAATGAACTCAAAGAGACTTGCCACAAAACACATTATAATCCAACTTTCAAAAGACAATGACAAAGAAAAAAGTTTTGAAAGTAGCAAGAAAGAAGCAAATTGTTATATAACAAGGGATCCTCAATCAGAATATCCACAAAATTTTTATCAGTAACTTTGGAAGTCAGAAAACAGAGAGCTGATACAAAGTACTATATGAAGAGCAAAATCAAACTTAAAAACAAAAACAAAAAACCTTATCAATGAAGAACCCTATATCCCACAAAACTGTCCTTCAAAACTAAAAGAGAAATGAAAACATTGTAGATAAGCCAAAACTGAGGAAGTCCACGGCCCCACTATCTGCCGTCCAAGAAATGCTCAAGGGAGTACTACAAAGTGAATTAAAAGCACAGTGGCTGGTAACTAGAAATTATATGAAGAAATAAAAATCTCAGTAAAACTAAATACACAGACAATTACCAAAGGTGGTATTACTGTAACAATGGCTTGTAAGTGTGCTTTTCCTATTTTACACGATTTTAGAAACTAATACCGTAAAAACAAATTATTAGTGTAAAGTTAGTACTACTATAACTCTAGTTTGTAACTCAGGATCTTGTTCTATACATAACTTAAGAGACCAATGCATTTAAAAGATTATTAGTTTAAATTTTGAGCACACAATGTATAAAGGTATAATTCTGTGGCATCAATCCTCAAAGGAAACGGAGCTATGAAGGAGCTCCTTTCTTGTTTCAGAAAGACTGTCCTCCACTTCTAAGCCATAGAATTATTGTGCTTCATAAGTTTTTGTAGAAGTTCTAAAGATTAAGTCCCATGATTTCTGACTTCTGTTGCATGAACCAGCATGTCTCCTGTTGACGATACCCTGTCTTAGAGTGTGGATTTGTGAATTGTTAGCAAAAATATCTTAAGTTGTAACGTTTTCTACAATATTTCATACCTTTAACATATTAATATCTTTTCTTGTTTTTTTCTCTCTGAGAACAAAAGCAATCTCAGAATTCTAATCTAATAATGCCTAAATCTGTTCCAGTAGGCCTGAACTCAAGTATCCAACTTTAAGTATGGTGACAAGCCTTGTGGTGTGTGAAAGATATAAATTTTACCCTCATGGTATTTTTGATAGATTTCTTACCACCACAGAAAATAATTTTATTTATTCAATATTTATATATCAAAATTACAAATTTTTAAAGTAGATGAGAGTCATTTGCAAATGAAATACAAATCTAGTGGATGTTCCAGTCATTTTTACAGGAAGCATGTTACTAAAAACAAAACAAACAAAAAAAAACACATCATTTTTTTTCCTGCTGTGCCTGCTTTTATTGCACGTGGTGCTGCTTTACCCTCTAGCTCACCTATCACATTCCCATTCAGAAGGCAAACTGCACCAGTGACTTCACTTGGAAGTAGCACCAGATGTTTCAGTTGCTCCTGGGAAAGAACAAATTAACATTTTAAGTACTAGGTAGTGGAAATGTACAAATATCATCTGTAGTGTCTGATTTGTAGTAAGACTTTTTATTGGATACCCTATATTTATGATGACCTGCAAAACTATAAAGTCTAAGAAGGAAACACACTGACAACATTTAGCAAGCCAAGAAGAATTTTGTCAGCCTGAGGACACCATTGAAATGAACAGTTTGATGTTGTTTTTCCAAGTCTTACATATCATATTGGTTGTAACTCCCAGAAAACAGCCAAGCATGATTTGACAATTATCTCTTTGAGTTTACTAGAATGTTTCAATATCCTAGAGTGGCTAACCCTCATCTAGCTGAGAAGTATCTTGACTTTTTAGTGAATCGAGTATTCAGTTCTATTTAATGAAATTATGTTGAGTTTCAGTTGATACCAAGTTTTATGAATGGCCTGTTAAGTACAATAGTGGAGAATCCAAAGTCCATTACAAGAATATCTAATGAAAATGTACAGAAATTTAGAGCAGGTTCAGTTAATTTTATGTTGCTTCTACACAGTCTCACAACCTTTCAAATTGTGGATAACAAACTAGTTTCTTCTTCTTCAAGCCATTTTGGTACCACTTGTATATGATCACCATGTCTGTTTTGCTAAAATTTGAATTCATTGTACATTTTCTTATCTAGCCACTGAACTGAGGGTATTAAACCACTATCTTACATTATCATAATTTTCTTCCTGAAAGTAAAACAATTCCATGAAAGAGTCAAAGGTAATCACAGGGAAATGCTGTGGTGGTGCCTGCCCCGTGTTGAAATTGTAAGAACAGAAAGTTTGCTTATGTGAAATGCATGGTATGTCTTAAGGAAATCACCACATCAGTGGATATATATGTGTGTGTGTATTGATAGTATAGAAGGTGACTCATCTGTCTCCCTCCCTCCTCCCTGACTGTAGAGCCAAATACTATCTTCATGTTCTACTTTGTAGTCCACGTTGAATAAATGGATTCTTTCCTTGTTCTGTGTATACTGGTTTCAGTAATCAGGTCTCTGGTAAAAGAACCTGTGTGGAATTTCATTCCTTCCATGACATCCCACAGCTAGTAAATACTGAAGCTAGAATATACTCTTCTAGCTCCTATTGGATTATACCACTTTTGGATTTAGAGAAATATAATTTTATTACCTATTTACAAATACTGAAGTGTGGCCTTAAGATATAGCTATACTGTATACATGTGTGTTAAACTGTTTAAAAAGGAAAAAACCCCCATAATATCAAGACGACCTTTTCTGAACTGCTTACTGAAAAAAAATCCCTCATTTGTACAATTTGTTGTTATATTAAAAGTAAAGGAGAAAAGGAGTCATCAAAAGACAATACCAGAAATTACAAGCTGTTGACTTATGTTTTTCCTTTTTTTGTGACCCTTTGATCTATGATTTTATTGGTTTCCCTGCCTTAAATTAAGCTGGAGGTACAGTAAGCAAAGTGAATGATTGAAAGTGATAAGCATTTGCCCTAATAAATTTGAAATAAAGAGTAGAGGCCCCTTGCTATCCTGAGCCAATTGTAGGAATGCTAGTTCCAGTAATGTTTTCAAATTGGCAGCTCTTTTTGGCAGCATATTGAGGTAAACTTTTATTTTTAAAAAATAAAGAAACATTTAAGTACAAAATAAAAATATATGTAGTTAGACAAAAATAACTTTATTAGGTCAAATTGAATTCCATATTTGTTCAGACAAGTGTTGGGAACTAAATAATTTAAAAGTATTGACAATACATAAAATTCCTTTCAATCAAAAATCTTAATATTCCCTACCACCCAATACTATATCAGAATTATGCAGGATTACAAAAAATGTTTCTTAAAAAGTTAGTTTAAGGTTCATCTCTTCTATGGGTTTTCTTGCCTCCATTTATGTGCAGTACATTTATTAGGTACTTGTAAAGACAGATACGAACAAAGTAGATGTTTAAAAATATTTGCCGACAGTTTTTTCCTTTTTAGAGTTTAAGTGAGTCATATACAACTAGCTCTAGTAAAAGGAAATAGATTGAAATTTATGAGAAAATACAAACAAAACACTATGGAAATCTGTGGAATATATAATTCTTATTAGACAAAAGCATTTGAGGGGTGCCTGGATGTCTCTATTCGGTTAAGCATCTGGCTTTGCCTCAGCTCATGATCTCGCAGTTCATGGGGTTGAGCCCCACATTGGGCTCTCTGCTGTCAGCATGCAGCCCACT
Source organism: Crocuta crocuta (assembly GCF_008692635.1). Classification (NCBI taxonomy): domain Eukaryota; kingdom Metazoa; phylum Chordata; class Mammalia; order Carnivora; family Hyaenidae; genus Crocuta; species Crocuta crocuta. The sequence continues at coordinate 645,142 of NW_027530550.1, read as the reverse complement.
GAGGAACCTCTGTCTCTTTCTTGCTGCCCATCCCCTCCTCACTTGCATGTCTACATGCCCTTTCTCTGTCTGTCTGTCTCTCTCTCAAAATAAACATTAAAAAATTTTTACATGAAAACATTTGAAGTACTTTATAGAGAAGTTGATATTAGGCAGATGGCTATGTACTTTAAATGTGGAAGCAGAGAAATAAGCCATAATCAAACCAGAACCAAGAAAATTGGAAAAAAAAAAACATTTTGAGGAAGTGGAGTATAGCAACTGGGCAAGATGCAAAGAGAGTCAGGGTTAAGATTGTAGATGGTTCACGGGACATTGTGAATACCAGGCAGATCAGGCCATAATTGTGTTAGAAATAAAATAGATACTGAGCAGTTGCTAAAGAAGGAACGGCATTATTTACCTGTGCTCCTGGGAAAATCAGTCTTGGTAGAATCACATAAAGGGGACTTGAGGCAAAAACCTGTTAGGAAACCGGTGCTCCCACCCAAGTTCCAGGCAATTAAAGCCCACACCAACAAAATGGCAAATGGAAAGAGGTAACTTCAAAAGACATAGTGAGAATGCAATTGACAGGATGTTGAAACTGATGCACTATCCTGTGAGGGGGGAAAAAAGGAAGATGGCTCTTAGGTTTTGAACTAATATGAAAGAGTAACAGTATAGTTAATAGGAAAATAGCTAAATAATAGTTTTCAATAGAGGAGCAACTGCAATAATAGGTAGTGGATTTCTGAACTACTCTGATGAAGATGTATGGTCTAAGCTAAACTCTTTGGGAAAAGAGTATCAGAATAAATTCATTTTGATTGACATATGAACAGGATGAAAAAACATTTGCATAGATGTCAGATATTTTTCATACTTGTTGTCTTAGAGAAGGAAGGAAGGAAGGAAGGAAACAGAAAGAAGGGAAGGAAGGAGGGAAGGAAGGAAGGAAGGAAGGAAGGGGAAAGAGGGAGGGAAGAAGGAAGGAAGGAAAAGGAAGAAAGAAGTTTACTAGTTTATTGGATGTATTTTTAGATGTTGAATATTTTAAAGATTATTTCCAACAGATTTTTTCTGATTAAGTTGTTACTGTATCAGAATAGAATATAGCAACAGAGATACTAAAATCAAGGGTGCCTGGGTGGCTCGGTTGAGCGTCCGGCTCCAGCTCATGTCATGATCTCGCAGTTCGTGGGTTCAAGCTCATCATCTGGCTCTGTGATGACAGCTAGTTCAGAGCCTGGAGCCTGTCTTCAGATTCTGTGTCTCCCTCTCTCTCTGACCCTCTCCTGCTCAAGCTGTCTCTCTCTCTCTCAAAAATAAATAAGCATTTAAAAAAATAAAATAAAATCATATATACTCACTTGAACACAAAAAGTTTGATAATTATGGTGGAGCATAGGGTGGAAGGAACATTCAGATACAAAACAATGTCTGTTCTTTGGGTGAAATAAATCTACATTTGTGAATCCAGAGTTTCCTATATTGACTTTGCTTTATGAATTACATTTGCATTTTTGAGACAATAGGCAGATTTAAGCATACAGTTTAATTTTTTTTAATTTTATTTTAGAGAGGAAGAGAGAGCATGAGCAGGAGAGAAGGGCAGAGGGAGGAACAAGAGAACCCAAGCAGGCTCCACACTCAGTGCAGAGCCCACTGGGGGCTTGATCCCAAGAATCTGGGCCGAAATCAAGAGTTGGTGGCTAAACCAACTGAGCCACCCAGGTGAACCTAAGCAAACAGTATAATAGTAGCTAACTCTTATATGTAAAAAAATATGGGACATTTTCTGGCAAATGTATTCTTTATTAACTCAGAGAACACCCACAAGAGCTCAATGAGCTTGGTAGTGTTACCAAACCCTTCCTGCAGATGAAAAAACTGAGGCAGAAAGTTGTTAAATAGTTTGCCCAAATCACACAAGTAGGAAGTGAGAAAGCCTAAATTTGAATCAAAGTAGTCTGATTCCAGAGTCCACATATTTAGCCCCTCAAATATAATGTGATATACTATCTATGGAAGCATCTTGTGTAGAAGGGTAAAGTGGATCTTTCCAAAGAAGCATCAACATTATGTGACATTGTTACTATGAAACCTAAGGAAATAGCAAAATGTCAGTGCTAAGCAAGTAACCACAAGTAAGAAAGCAGGCTGTGAGCAGAGGGGACTTAGATCATGTGTTTCCTACGTAAACTGACTGGCTATACCTCAGAGCCAGCTTTGCTGACCCAGTGTTGATGGTATTGATTCATCTTAGTGAAAGACACCAGAAATCCAGAATCTTATGGGCAATCCCTCTATTCTTCAACATTGACATAAAGTAATATGGTGTAAGGACAGAATGGGGCAAAAAAAAAAAATTAATCAAAAACAAAAGCAAAACATATAGTTGCATAAATTTTAGCTGCACACTTCTCATCAGGCAACTTTTGCTTTAGGCATAGGGCTGCTGACGGATTGTTCTAAACACATGAGTCACATGGCACCTATGCTGCCCATCCAGGCTTGGCCTGAGTGTATATCCTCATTAATCATGCCATAAAACCAGATTGACTTGAGATCTATTCAGTCATTAGAATAAATTGTGTGGCCCTGGGGAAAATGCCTTTCATCCTCTGAGCCTTGGGCTCATTAATGAAACTTTTTGAGGACAATGGAAGATGTTTGAAAGTATTGTTAAGAGATCTTAGAGTCATTCCAAGTCTAGCATCACCCCATTTCCATTCACTTATTTTAATTTCTCTATTTTTCTATTTTTTTATTTAAAATAAGATTGTAAGCATATTTCAGCCTTCTGCAAACTACTGTATAGTCCATGGGTATAGACACAGGAGAAGAGTAAAGGGCCTAGAATTTGGAGACTTTACCTTTTAGCTGATGTATGATTGACATTTTCTAAAACTTTAATATTTCTTAGTTGCTGACTATAACAAATAGTGGCTGAATTCAAAAAATTGCACTTTAATGATATTGGAGCTCCTGGCAACTTGGTTTTCTAATCTTGCTTTTGGGCATTCATCAAAGCTTTTGAACATGTATGATGATCACAAGATGTAAGAGAACATGAAGGCCTTTTGGATCTATAATTATCTCCTACAAAGGACCCTTCTTCATAATTTTTTAGGACATAGTAAGGCAATAGTGGGAAAAACAATAAAACAATAAAAAAGAAACACATGAGTTTGTTGGATTTTAGAAAATATTTGCAATAGATAGAATAAAATTTACAGAAAAGAATCTCTAGGTCCAATATTCCCTTAATGAAATCACTTCTACTTTATGTGAAAGCATCTATAATACGTGGGTTTTTCTCGGGTTTCTATCAGCATGTTCTTAAAAAGCTAGACATTTTTAAGTGGAGTATTAAATTTGGTATCACCAAAATTTAGAATATAAGGAAAAATGTCAGATGGGAACACAGAGAACTTCTGTATCAGTCAAATCTATTTTAATATCAAAACCAGAAACTCACTGAAGCTTGCTCAATTATATATGTGAGAACATCATTTCAATAATATTTTATAGCTTTTGGAACAGAAGTACAACCAGGCTTTACAGGGATCAGAACCAGAAAGCTGATAAGCACTCTCTATGTCTCAGGACACTTCTCTGCTATGTTGCATTATCTTTTCTCACTGCTGAGCTGGTTTCTCTGTGTTCATTCTCCAATACTACATGACCCAATAGAGCAGACATGCTTGGGACTGTTTTCACTCCTTCTTCATCCCCCTGCCTTTCATTCCTTCAGATCCTGATCCCAGGAAAATCTTTGTAAACTTCAGTTTTAATTCTCAAATCCAAGAAACAGATTTCCTTAGTCTAATCACCTGAATTTTCTCATACATAAAATGTTGGAAGATTAAGAATATTTGGAAGTGATCTCTTAGCTCTAAGAATTCTTCAGTTTGGGCAAACCACGAGAGCCTCTTGAAAGCTGAGAACAAACTGAGGGCTGATGGGGGTGGGGGAGAGTGGAAGGTGGGTGATGGGCATGGAGGAGGGCACTTGCTGGGATGAGCACTGGGTGTTATATGGAAACCAACTTGACAATAAACTAAGAAAAACAAAACAAAACAGAAAACAAAGAATTCTTCAGTTTGTTTTTAATACCCCATTTAATAATACTAGTGCAATGAAATAAATCTATGTCAAATGTTATTTGCTTGTTCTTAAAGAGAGTTTATATTTTTGTATTTTATTGTATGATATTTTCTGTTTCTTTTTATTAAGTTATAACAAAGTAAAATATACACATGTATGCCTGCACACATATAAGTACATATGCACCTCTGTGTGCCTTTTTTAAAGCTGGGAAGTCCTTATGACACTTTTTGGTGGAAAACCAATATTCTGTCCAGAAAACATATTGTTGGTAAGACAGTAGCCGGAGAGAGTAAGTCTAAAATTTGTCCACTTAAACCTTTATAGATCACCACCGTATTTATTCAAAAGATTCAGATTACTCAGAAAAGATGTGTTCTGAAGGATTAACCACAAAACAAATGTTTCTCGATACAAGTGTAAATTCCTCACTCAGTTATATAAGACTTTCCATGACTAGGTGAAGAGAGAACTCAGAGCCCAAGGGAGATCAACATTTATATTTACAGTCAAGCACTCTCTCTCCCTTTACTATGTTTACTTTTTACAAGCCACTTTCTTAGGTCTTCATTTCCCCATTTTAAAAATGAAGTGGTTAAAATGTTTATCACTTAGGAATTGTCAAGTCGAAAGAAAACTGTGGTTCTGCTTTTTAACAATATTGCCTTCCACTACATTCCAAAATGAAACTTCTTATCCATTTGGGTCTATATATTTTTCTCACAGTAAATCATTAATAGTCCTGGTGGAATCAAACTGAGAACTTGAATATATAAATTTGCAAATATAGGATATGCTACATATTTAAAATTTACCGCCCTTGGCATACTTTCCAGCCTTTTCCAAGCCTATTCTGTGTATTTCTTATTTCTCAGAAAGCTCATCTTTGTAGACTATCCACTGAGCTCTCTTGCTTTATAATTTCAGTTTGGTTTGGCCTGTGGAGATTCCAAAGTAGGGAAGAGAAAATGCAGACTCCTTTCCTGCTGAGCTGCACTTTGGTAATGATCTTTTCTACCAAGAGCCACAACTCCTGATGGGTAATATTCTCACCAAGGTTTCAATGTTGGCTGTTGTGAGTATGCACAAGAAACAAATCTTATTTGAAACTATAGATAACTGTGTAAATTATTCAGTGCCCTGGCAGATAAGCTGATGCCTTAAAAACTTGAAGAGAGTTGAATAAAGCATCTGTTTCTTCCAGGACAAGGACCAATTCATGTAGGCTATCATGGCATTTCAAATAAATATTACTTTTTTCTTGTGCATATCTACACATTTTAAATTGGTCAGAGATGACAAGGTAGACTGAGTTGGTAAGGATGCAGGAATATAGACTCTACTGATGGAACAATAAATTTGTGCAATCTCTTTGGAGGTCAGTTTGGCAATATCTATTCAAAATAAAAAAGCACATATATTTTCTATGAGCAAAGACACTTGAATTTTCTTACAGATATATATGCATGTGTTATGTACATTTACACATACATGTGAGTAAAGAAAGGTTTTCTTCACATTGTTGGTAAGAAGAGAATTAGACTGAAAATAAACCAGATATCCATTTACTAGGAGCATAGTTAAATAAGTTAGGAAATAGTAATATAATAGAATGCAGTCCATTTATTTTTTAAAAATGAAGTGTACTCACCTTGTGTAAAAGCGGTCCAAAAAAATCAAGTTTTCTATGCAAGGAATTGGAATATGTAATATCCTGGTTGTATCCGGGGTTCTATCTCAGGAAATTATTTTTTCATTGAATATACTTTCATACATCTAATGTTTATTTTGTGCAAAGTTTACTTTTGCTATTTTTTAAGGCTTCTTAACATCCAGTGAAATGACTTACAAGCCAATTTATAAGCAGAAGGCATAATATGCAATGTGGCTATTAAGCACAAAGGAAAAAAAAAAACAGTTTGAGATGAAGATGTTGGGTGTTTAGCTAGGCACCATGAGTAGCTCAGTGAATTCTGTTCAGCAACCACATAGCAATTGGTATCTGTAGGTATACAGAGGCATCAATTTAACTCAAACTGACTTTATATTATACATCAAATTACTTGCGAAAGTAGGGATGATGACTGCTAAATGGATTGAATGTTAGAAGTTTACTATGCCTTCATTGGATTAAACATTAATCGAGGCACTCTGGGTACACACAGTACATGCTTATTTCCATAGTCAAGAATTTAGTAATGTTGGGTCCAAGTGCAAGATTCTTTTTGATAGTCTATTCAAATGCTACTCATCCTATCACTCAAACGTGAGGTACTAGTTAAAAGTTGATCTTCTCCCTTTAGTCTGCAAGGGGCATTAATTATTATTTCTGACCACTAAATCCATGTTGTATGTTTAACAATTGCTTTTGGATTTTTTTACAGTAGCTGTGAATGCGCATATTCATTTTGTTCCCAATTTATTCATTACCTAGTTCTATGGATCCATTAATATATGTTACTTCAATTCTCCCCAAACCTTTGAGCACTTATAGTTGCAAAGTAATGTACTAGACACTGTAAGAATATAAAAACAAATAAGATACATTCCACTGTCATGAAATTTATGTCTAAGATGAAAGGATGTGAGAGATCGTAAAATCAAATTGTCAAATGCTACAGAGAGAATCTATGGACTAGTTATTTCATTACTCTTTTAGTACGTGGCTTAGGGTTGTTTATTAAATAAAAACATATCTAAACTGAAATCTTCTATAGCTTTCCAGTGAACAGTTTTAGATATAAATTTATGTTGATAATAGAGAGTTACATATACCTCATATGCTTTCTACTATTGTTAACATCTTACATTACTATGATATATTTGTCACAATTAACTAACCAATAATGATAAATGAGGAGCAAATGAAATCTATAGTTTATTCAGACTTGAATAGTTTTTACCCAATGTTCTTTTGTTGTTGTTCCAAGATCCTATCCAATGTACTACATTAGATTTAGTTATCAGTTCTCCTTACACTCCTCTAGGCTGTGATGGTTTCTGAGGCTTCTTAACATTTTTGATAACTGAAAAATAAATAAAGTATTTGATAACCTGGAAATTTTGGGGGAACTGATAAGGTTTTTGTAGAATGTCCTTCAGCTAGGATTTGTCTTATTATTAGACTGGTGTTTGGATTTTTGGAAGGAGGATCGTAGTGGGAAAGTGTCATTCTTATTATATCATATTAAATGCATATAATAGTTACATGACTTATCACTGTTGATGTTAGCATTGATCCATTGGCTGTTGTAGTGCTTGTTATGTTTATCCAATGTAAAGTTACCATTTTTCTTCTATTTCCATTCTGTCCTTTGGGAAGGAAACAATACACACAGTGGGAATTATGCTACACTTCCTTGAGAGTGAAATATCATTATGCTTTACTTTGAATACTTCTACATGGAAGACTTTTCCCCTTCCTCCCAGTTTTTAGAAATTCTGTCACTCATTTATAATAGTATAGACTCATGGATACTTATTTTAAACTTTGGGTTATTATCCAATATGACTTTATTTATTTTGTTTTTCAGATTATTCTAGCTTTGCCGTTGTAAACTCTTTCAGTGTGCTTCTGTATCCCTTTGCCAAACTTCCATCTTTGTGTCTGTATGTTTTGAACACTTCATTTATAAGGTTCTCCAGGTTTATCTTGAATATTTCCCATCCTAGTCTTAGAATCAGCCATTTCTCCAAGGACCCCTAGGTTCTCCTTTTTTGGAAAGTGATATTAGAAAGTAACTTCTAGACACAAGCATGCTCATTGCTCCTGAAATGTTTTTGCTTCTAGGATCTCTCAGCTGACAGAGCAAGGAGATATGTCTGTATATGCTAACCCACATATATAAACATGTCAGTAGATGTTTCTGTACCTATATTAAACTAAACATGAACTTTAAGCTAAAGTTGATGTTTCAAACTCTAAACCATTATTATAGATCCTTGTCTCTTGCCATTCTTGCTTACCTATAACCTCTCACAGTTGGAACCTGGATCCCGCCAGCCACCATCTATTTACTTAATTCTTCAATTACAGTATACAGATATTATGTTTTGAGGAAATGTTAACTCACACCACTGTAGGGAAGGGGAACTTTATCAGCTAGACTACAGTGCTTGTATAGTTCCGTTTGCCTATATTCTTACAAATTCCACTTACTTCAAAGTTACTTAGACAGCCTCCTTTTCCCCATCCCTTCACTGAGGTTGTCCATACATTTCTATTACAGTTTGGTTCCCTGGTTACATTCTTTTTTTAAAAATATAAAATGTTTATTTATTTATTTATTTTGAGAGAGAGAAAGCTCATGGGGCAGAGGCAGAGAGACAGAGAGGGAGGGAGAGAGACAGAATCCCAAGCAAGCTCCATGCTGTCAGTGCAGAGCCTCATGCAGGGCTCACACTCAAACTGTGAGATAATGGGGCTCTCCTAGAAATAAATAAAACATTTAAAAAATTAAAAAAAAAAACTGTGAGATAATGGCCTGAGATGAAAGCAAGACTCAGATGCTTAACAGATTGAACCACCTAGGTGCCACCTTGGTTACATTCTATATTCCATTCCAAGATCCTTCAACCTTTTAAATGATTTTTGTTCTAATATGCATACATTAAGAGTCACTCTTTTGCTCTGAATTTCAAAGGTTTTACAAATACAGTCATGTCTCACCAATACAGTACCATATAGAATGGTTTTGCCACCCTAAGAAAAGCCCCCTGTGCTTCATCTCTTTAACTCTCCCTTCTGATCCCTGGCAACCACTGATCAGTTTACCATCACTGTAGAGCTTTTTTTCAAAATGTCATATAAATGCAGTCATATAGTATATCACCCTTTTAGACAGTGTTTTTCACTTAGTATTATATGTGTAAGATTCATCTATGCCTTTGTATGGCATAAGAGCTCATTCCTTTTTTTTTTTTTAATCTCTGACTAGTATTCTCTTGTATGGATATACCACAGTTTTTTATTTTTTAAATCCATTTACTTATGAAAGACAGCTTTGTTGCTTCCATTCATTGGTGATCATGAATAAAGCTGCTATATATATATATTCCCAAGAGGTTTTTTTCTGTGAATGTTGCTTTACTATTTTCTCTTCTTTTTATTCTTAAGAAAAACCTTGAACTTGAAGAAATTTTCTTGGTATTTCTTTGTATTTCACTTCCTAATACAAGTAAAATACATAAAATTGTTTAAGTGGTTATTTGTCTGGCTACAGATGCACTTTAAATCCAAGTTCTACCTTCATAGGTGTCTGTTCTAATCTAATCCTTTCATTTTATCTTCCATTTGATGTTGTACTGATGGTAATTACCTATTTTATTGTCTATCAGTCAGTTTTATGTAGACGGACACTGGTAGTTTTGATCAGACAGAATGCTTCTCATTTCTCTATTAGATTTCCCAGCAGAACTTTTTTGAATGATTTACTAAACTCTAAATAAATTACACCTTTTTCAATTGGTTTCCAACTACAACAAGAGTCAATGAGGGCTATCAGTTATGTCTGACATGCTCCAGTTTTTATTATCAAATGGTATACGTCAGCCAACAGACATTATGTCTCCAAAAAGAGGCCTTTGGTACATTCATTAAAACAGCTATGAATGTTAGTGTATTCTAAGTAAGAGGGTAATTTTTTTATGTGTCTGGACAAACATTATGTGGGTATGAGTAATCCTGGTCTTTATCTTCTCTCTTCTATAAAGAAGATTCTGGCTTTATCTACCTACCCTGTTTGTTCCCATCCCCACGCACCGCAAAGTATTTTTCCAGTCATTTTTTGTTGGCATTTTGATGCAGAATCTGGAGACAGAAGGGAGGCAGGAAGGAAAGTAATGTTATGGTTAAAGTGGAGACAAAGACACATGAACTGCTGTGGATCAGAAAAAAGTGATAAGGAGAAAATGGAGATTTTGAAAAAGATTCCCAACATCATGCTCAAGAAATGGAAGTAAAACCTTTGGGCTCACTTAGAATTATTCCCGACTTCTGATTGTGTTTTGTAGAATGCAGCTGCACCCTGAGTTTGGATCAAGTGGTCTACAGTTTCAAGGAGGTTGTAGAAGTATCTTTCTGATGCAGTAAGAACATATGCAAACACATGCACAAACACAACAGTAGCCACAACAGATACAATCACAGCAAGGATAACTGAGGTTGGTGCAAAACACAGCCCTTAAATGAAATAGAAATTTGAGGTGAATTTCTGAGTGATTTGGTTTAAAAAATATTTTTAAGAACTAACCTAATTAGGTATTTCAGGGCTACAATTAACCACTTTGGGAAACTGGAGGATACAAAAAAGGCCCGTCTCAGCTCTGTCTAATCTATTTTCTGGTCCATTCTTTAGGCTCTGGTTCACACTCTTCTAATGAGACATGATAAAAAGAGAACAGAACAAGAAGTCCAGAGTTGGCTCAGGTCAAGTTCATGGGGTCCCTGACTTTTCAGTGTGTTGACAGAAAATGCACAAGACAGGTCTAAAGGACTCTGAATTCTACTCATGGTTCTGGCTCACAAGAACTTAGGGACCAACTCACTTGACTGCCTCACCACTGTGGTCCTCAGTTTTCTCATCTGTAAAATGATTTCAGACATGGTGATCTCTATGTCCCTTGGACATAATGTTCTGTCTCTCTGTCATTTAAGCACTTTGAAGTAGCCAGAACAGAACCAGAAACCAAAGGATCTGACTTTTAGTCCCACATGTGCTATTTATGTGTAGTCAATGAGTAGCAGCCTTGATCAGGAGTCTGCAGACTATCACCCATGAGCCAGATCTGGCCAGCTGCCTCTTTATGAATGTTGTTTTATTGGAGCACAGATTCACCTGTTTGTTTACATATTGTATATGGCTATTTTTGAACTTCAGTATCAGAAATGAGTAGCTACAATGGCAGCCATGACAGAGAACATATAGCCTGCAAACTCAAACATATTTACTATCATGCCCTTTAAAGAAAGGTATCTTGCCGATCCCTAATCTGTAGAAGTGTCTATTTCTTCATTTGCAAATAGAGGAAATCATACCTGTTTTGACTAACTCATTGAACTGTTGTGACAATAATTGGGGAAAATAAGAGTAAGAAATAGCTCAGAATACTGTAAATGCTGAGATATTTAAAAAATATGATTTATTTCAGAGGATATAGCTGGCCGTGCATTATTTTCCTTTCCTTGCTTTGTGTACTTGTCTATATTTTTCTCCTCATGGCCAGATCTGCCCTTAATATATATGCAGGGCCCTTGACAAAACTACATATGGAACATACTGGGCACAAGCCTGACCCTTATTCAAAAGCCTAACCTATGTCTCTTGCATTCCAACCTGTAACACACATCTTAAGGAGCTAATGCATATGCATGTGATCATCCCAGCTTACATTATATTATCCAGCCATCTACTACCAATAGCAGCCCCTTGGCACAGCTTTGGTGAAAAGGTCTGCACAGGTCCTTGAAGGAGGCTGAAGTCTCTATGAGAAAGAATAAAGTTGGCAGGGGGACAGAGCAGGATGTTCTAACTCCTAGAAGCCACAACACTGGTTACCTGGGACTCATAGCTAGCAGCACTGCTCACTCTCACTTCTGTCTGGTCCAAGCTACCGTTAGCTCTTGTGTAAACACTGTAGTAGTCTCCTAACTGTCCTTTTCATAAATATTTACCCTTCCTATTCTATTTTTAAACCTTCAGGCAAATTGATGATTCTGAAAGTCAAAATCCCTCCCAGCAACCCTCTACCTTCATTATCATAGGACTAACAAGAAGACATTAAAGGTTTTAAANATAGGGGAGTTCTATTGTTAGTTTCCTGAGGAACCTCCACACTGTTTTCCAGAGGGGCTGTACCAGTTTACATTCCCACCAACAGTGTAGGAGGGTGGCACCTGTCAACCTTATCAGCAACATCATCCATCCCTCTTCCCTCTGTGTATAAGCATGCTGCCCTTAAAGGGTGCTAACAGTGCCATGTTTCTCCTAGCCACAGAGTTTTTGTACGTGTTGTGTACTATGCCGGGAATGTTACACCCACATATATTACATTTGCCTTGGTTAACCCTTGCTCCTCTCTCAGAACTTGTTGACTAGGTCAGTTGTTCTTTTTTATATGCATGTCTTTCAACCCTAGCTGTACATTACCATTCTTAAACACCAATGCCCAGCCACCAAATGCGGCCAAATTAAATCAGGCTCATGAGGATAGAGGAGCAGGCTTTGGTATTATTTACAAAGTTCTCCAGGTAATTCTAATATGTGGGCAGGTATGAGAATAGCTCTTCTATATATTCTATTGTTAGCATGTGCATGTACCTCTCCTTTACAGTTATATAAATCACAAGAAAAATCTGGAAATCTAGCAAACATGTCTGTTTTAAATTTTTCTCTTAATTTTTTTAATGTTTATTTATTTTTGGGAGAGAGAGAGAGACAGAGCATGAACAGGGGAGGAGCAGAGAAAGGGAGACACAGAATCTGAAGCAGGCTCCAGGCTCCAAACTCTCACAAAGAGCCTGATGCCAGGCTCAAACTCAGGAACCGTGAGATCCTGACCTGAACCAAAGTCGGGTGCCCAACCGACTGAGCCACCCAGACACCATACAAATATCTGTCTTACTCACCTTTTTGTAAATTCCATGAGAGCAGTGTCACCCCCTTATTCTTTGATTAGGTATTGTTAAAGCATCTTCTATGTAATAGACTCTCTTCTAGTTGATGGAGATGGATCAGTGAGCAGTATCTTCATGTTTGCTCTCTTGCAAAATTTACATTTGAAGGTTTTGTAGGGTTTCAATATATATTTGATGGATGAATGAATAAATATTCTTATGCAGTCATGTTTATTTCCCTAGGAATTTAATATTTCCTCCATCCTGAGATAACTCTTCATTTCCCCAAAATACTTAGAGAAAGGAAGTTCTGGGCTGAGCTTTTTGAGCACTTTAAGTAATTGTTCAACTTCCTGCTTTATATTGTCTTTTATGACAGTCTTTGGATTTCTTAATTATTGCATTTTGTCTTTCTTTGTAGCTCAGATAATAAAACTATAGTCTGGCTCACTATTCTTCAGACAGAAGGAAAAATAAAAAAAGCTTCTGTATTATTTTGTGACATTGCTACGTCACTATTTCTCTCTGTCTTTGGAAATAAATTGTTGGCAGATCTGCAATTTCTTCTGTCTGCTTCTCAGAACCCTTGGCGACATGTCACCTATTCCAGCAGATTTTTATATTCAAGGCACAATTCAGACCTCAGGAAGAATTCTTTACTGATTTCTTCCAGTCATTAATCATTGCCTCCTGACTCACTATTAGGAAACATCTCAGTTTACACATGTGCATTCAATTAAGGGTTGATTGTTTCAGTTTATGGATTATCTAGCTACTGTGGGTTGTTGGGTTTTTTTTGTTGTTTTTTTTTTCCCACCCTCTGCATTCCCATCCAATCCTTAGTTCCTAACTCAATTTTTCATGGAGTTTTGTCACAGATAGGAGCATGGTGAGTGGAAAAAAGTATAAAAATAATAATTAAGTTAAGTGTAAAGGTCTCTGCTAATAAATCTATGAAAAATTTAGAGATATTCAAGCAAGTCATTATGTTACATTTTCTTCTGTTATTCCTCTTGTCCCTTCATCTTAGTTTCTGAAAAAGAAGCATAGTGGAATGAGAAATTGCAATAACCTGGCTGTAGACAGCATGGCTTTGAATCCTGTCTCTGACACATAATAGTGGTCTTACCCAAATATCTGAGACTCTATTTCTTTATCTATGAAATCAATTAATGTCATGACTTCCTATTCCAAAGAGAAATTAGTATATTATAATAAGATCACTGATCTTATTAAGATATAAGAACATGTTATTATGTAGATCCACAAAACTTACACCAAATCATTTTGTGTGTTGGTAAGTTATTGTCACTGTATTGCTGCCTAAAAACCCACCCCAAAGCTCAGTTACTTAAAATAACCATCATGTACTATTATGGATCTCTGCCATGGTAAAGGAGGCTAATTCTTCTTTCCTGTGAAGTTTATATTGGGTTCCAGCCTGAAGGTGGAAATAATTTAAAGTTCTGTGTATCAGAGTGGTGGTGTATTTAAACAAAAACAAAAGACATCTATTAAGATGGTAAACTTGAGAGTGATAAAAGGGACTTAAATTTCAAGTCGGCCTTCCTGAACCCACACCTTGCAGAGGGTGCATGACCAGGATACTAGAGTGAAGTTTACATTCTGTGAAAGAGGTTGGCAAGAAAAATTTTCTACTACAAAATTCTTTTCTAGATAAAAAAGAATAGGATCTCTTTGCTTATGAGAGATAGCCTCTTGAGAGACAGGTTATTGAGATTTCTGGTAATCTCTGTATTTATTTACCTATCCTTTAACTAGATTGTTTTTAATTTATAAATTTAGCAAATACTTATGCAATGCACATTCTAAGCTTCTTCAATGGCTCTTTAATGGTTAGAGTCATTAAAATCTTTAACCTAATGTTTAACTTAGGTTACTGTTTTTATATTACTTTGTAAAAGTTCTTTATATATTCTGAAATAGAATTTTTATTATTTGTTACAAAACTTTTTCCCACGTTAAGGTTTATCTTTGCAGTCCCTTAATATACTTTGAATGATTAGACATTCTCATTTTTAATGTAGTCCAATTTATACATATTTTACCTTATGACTGATACTCTTCTTGGGTCCTATTAAGAAAAAAACCTTACTGGGGCACCTGGGTGGCTCAGTGGGTTGAGTGTCCGACTTTGGCTCAGGTCGTAATCTCGGGGTTTGTGGCTTTGAGCCCTGGGCTCTGTGCTGGCAGCTAGCTCACAGCCTGGGGGCTGCTTCAGATTCTGTGTCTCTGTCTCTGGCCCGCCCCTGCTCACGCTGTCTCTCTCTCTCTCAGAAATGAATAAAACATTTAAAAATTTTTTTTAAAGGAGAAAACTTTACTTATTTCAAGTCATAGACATTTATCTAGTGAGAAGCTTTATTTCAAATCTAAAATCTACCTACAATTCATTTTATACTTGAAGGGAGTATATATGTGTGTGCATAGTACAAAATAAATAGTGATCAAATTCCTTGGTTTTTTTAAATTTTGAATAATGAATTAATCTAACAACAATTATGAAAAATGTCATCCCTTTCTCACTGTTTTGCAAAGTAATCCTTGTCATGAAAAACTGTCAAGGTATGCCAGTTTATTTATTTCTGTCTGTTCTATTCCATTGATCTTTTGACCTTATCTTTGGGCCAGCACCATTCTGTCTTGATATCTGACCATCTATGTCCTATGGCAATGTTCTTCTTCCTTAAGAACATCTTTCCTATTTTGGACTTGACATTTAAATTTTTTTGTAAATAAAATGTAGTTTCTGAACAGTGCAGAAATCATGAGAGTAAGATCAGTGATGTTTTACAAATTGATAATACTCCCATAATGAGCATTTATTAATCCCAATTGTGCCTCTCCAAATCACTACTGCAACTCTTCCAGAGGTATCCACTATTCTAACAAAAAGAAGTAACCAATATTCTATTATCTAAAAATACAAGTTAGTTTCTCTGGATTTTGAATTTATGTGGGTAGAGTCACATAACATGGTATCTTTTGTCTCTGGCAAACTATAAAAATATGCTTGTGAATCATTTATCCAGAATGGTGTGTATACCCATTGTTTGCTTACTTTTGTTTTTATTTTGTATACTATTCCGTTGTGTAACTATACAACATTTTATTTGTTCAGACTACTATTCATACCAACTTATGTCTAGCATTTGGTCACATTATTTGATTTTCTTATATATGTTTGCATAATTTAAATTGAATGCTGAACCTTTGTATGCCTATATTGCATAGTAGTTTGACAATTGTGGGTGAAAGCATGTTTTTCTAGAGGGAATTGATGTTTGTTTCTGGCTGACAGCAGGGCCACGGGCTCCGGTAATTCCCTGTTATTTTCATCCCATTAGTATATTAGGTGATTCAAACTGGTTTTCACATTTCCAAAGCGACTTTATTCCTTATTGTCTTAACACTGAGAGTGTCTTCCTCTGAGACTGATTCTAGCTGAAATCATGATGGGATTTACCAGGCTCCTCTCTTCTTCAGAAGCCCAGAATTCCATTTTTCTCAAACCACGTGAAGCTGTAGAAAGCTCAGCTTGAGCTCTTTCCTTTGGCTGGTGTTTGGAAATCATCACTGAAATGCTGTAGCATATGCAGGACTCCGCTCCCCAGCTTTCTATCCTACCTGAAGGTTGATCCCGTTCAGTCACATTTCTGACGGGTATTCTTCTAGTGTCTTCAAACTTTTTAAAATTCAACTTTTCTACTTATCGGAGTGACACGAGTTAGTCAGAAGCACCTAGTACTCCATTGCCCTAAACACTATTTAAATCTATAAAATGTTTGTAAAAGAAAAATCCAAAATAATACTTTTTAGCTCCCCTCCTGAAATCCTCTTTCCCCCTAAGGCTGTTAAGTAATAGAATCAGTTAGACTTAATAGGGAACAAATTAGCTGGATTATTTGTTGCTAGCCCAGGAGATGATGCTGTGTATTTTTTTAAGGCTTGTTATCCTGTTTAAAGTTATAAGGTGTTAATTATTACTTCAGTCTTTCAAAAGAAACTTTGGGCTTAATCACATTATATTTGCCTTTAGACCCAGATGGACTTTACTGATCTAAAGATGGAGACTGGATCATATCTTTCAGTCAACACAAAGTGAAGGAGATTTGTTACTACTCTGTAAAAAATTTGAGTGAGGAAATTGGATTTGTTTTGCATCTGATACTCAGGTGGTAAAATTACACATCAGACATTATATTTCCTTTAGGATAATCTATAGAATATAACTATTATTTTGGTAGGGATTATTTTAACTTTGGGTTTGGGGAAATGTATATATTGCCCTCCCCTCTGTCCCCACCCCAGCAAAAAAAATAAATAAATAAAAAAGTCTGGTTCGTGACTCATTCAGTGCGGTTGGTATGTTTCCACTTTTTATCCTCCTCATCAAAGAGTAGGAAACAGCATATACTTCATGCTCCATTAGTATAGAAATTGCTCCATTTCTCTTCATTTCTCTCTCTCTCTGCCTTCATACTTACCTTCCTCCAAAATCAGCTTATGTCACTTAGGAAATATATTTCTGATGACTGCACATTGTGATGGGTCATTTCTCATTCAAAAAGGAACATATTTACCAGAATTCTAGTTCCTTGATTTACAGTGAAAACCCTTACACTCCTGTGGGAGTGTAAAACTTGCATATGAATTGTGTATTCTCTCTTTTGCTAACAAGCTAAGCTACTACATAGAGTCTCTGTCCTCAGGGAACACACCATCTTGTGGGCATCATTCTTTCCTCATTAATGTGCCAGGCATTATGACTGACATTTGACAGTCATTGAATAAATATTCACTTAAATGTGGTTGAATGAAAGGAATGAAATGAACTCATGATTGCTAGGTGACCATGGAATTAGATGTTTCAAAGACTTATGAAGTTAGGGGAACCTGGGTGGTCAGTTGATTAAGCGTCTGACTTCAGCTCAGGTCATGATCTTGAAGTTTGTCAGTTTGAGCCTCTCATTGAGCTCTGTTCTCTCTATCCCTCCCCCGCTCATGCTCTATTTTTCTCTCTATGTCTCTCTCAAAAATAAATAAAAACGTTAAAAAAGAAACAAAGACTTATCAAGTTATAGTAACTCAATGTGCCCCTGTCCCCAGTAAAAATGCCTTTTACATAAGCAATAGGTTTGGGTTCTTGTGTTAACTTGATCACCTTGGGTGAAGTATGACGAAACCAGGCATAGATCAAGAGAGGGAAACTGAAAGGAGTTTTGCAGTTCCGTTGTGTTCACAATTCCATGGAGAGAACACAGACTGCCCGGCACTACCCTGCGCTACCACTCAAGGGAAGGACTGTGGTTGGTCAGGGGATAGACCAAGAGGGATGAACCGTGGACAAGCCCCTGTTGTGGTTTTTACAGGCAGAAATGGCAAGGCAGGGCAAGTACTGGGATTGGCTAATTTCAGTAATTTCAGCAGGCTCTGGGGCATAGATGCTGTCCCTGATTATCTGATGTCTAGGGCCCTGGGGTGATTAACTTGGCTGTTTAAGGGTCCAGGAATGGGAGACTCTAATAAAGGGACTAGCTGGGTGAGTTGGCTTACTCTGCTGCTCAAGAAGGGGTACTGACCAGCCTCTAGCCAGGGCTTCAAACTTCAAGACAACATACAACACACTACGTGTGTGCGCGCGCGCACACACACACACACACACACACACATACACACACCTATATTACATTTCCTGCATTTCCCCCCTTTCCACTTCTGTAAAGAGTTATCATTGGCCTTGCCAACATATGCCTCACAGATTTGGAAGTAAAATTTTAAAAATAATAAAAGAAAGGAAAGAGTAAGCTAAAGACCTGTCCTTCATTGACAATTCTTCCTTTAGATAACATTCCAACATTTTTTAGTTTGTTGTCAACTTATTCCTTTGTGACTATACACAGTTTCATATTTTTAATGCATCCTTGATTCTGAAAGGAGTAGAAAGGATATGACATAATAAAGCAAACTTTAAGTAAGAGACTCCACATTGCTATCACTCTGTCCAATATTTCTTTCATTTTCTGAGAAAAAGGGGATGTAAAAGAGAAGTAAATGTCTCTGCTATAATGTTTACTTATTTTTAAGAGAGAGAGAGGGAGAGAGAGTGGGGGCAGGGCAGAGAGAGGGAGACAGAGGATCCCAAGTGGGCCCTGTGCTGACAGTACAGAGCCCAATATGGGGCTCAAACTCGCAAACCATGATATCATGAACTGAACCAAAGTCAGACACTTAACCAACTGAGCCACCCTGGCACCCCTAAGTGTCTCTCCTATAGATGGAATATGCTCCCCTCCCACAAGTGTATATATTGAAATGTTAACTGCCAAGGTGATGTTATTGGGAGGTGTTTAGGTCATGAGGGCACACCCCTCATTAATGGGATTAATGCCTTTATAAAAGACTTCCAGGAAAGCTCCCTTACGCCTTTTGCCATGTGAGGACACAGAAAGAGAACGGCCCTCTATGAGGAAGTCCTCACAGACACTGAATCTGCTTTTGTCTTGATTATGGCCTTCCATCCTCCAGAACTGTGAGAAATAAATTTATGTTCCAAGCCACCAAGTCTGTGATATTCTTATTTAGCAGCATGATAGGACTAAAACCACCTATTTCCAAATAACATAGATAAAGGGAGTAAAATATGGTTTAATAGGCATGTTACATTACTAGATTTGAATTTCCATTTGCAGTTTTATTAGAAAACCAAGGAGAAAAATGAAGTAATGAAGTTTCTGAATTTTAATTGCAAACTTTTCAAAATGTATCTTGGGTTATATATTCTTATAAAGAATGCTCTTAATATTACCAGGATTTTTCTTTCTTTTTTTTCTATAAAGGTTAGCCTGACAAAAAGAGAAAGGAGATAGGGAAGAAAAAAAAGATACATATACACAAACCAATAATGAATATTATTTTCTTTGATATTTTCCAGGGTAAAACATTGACTGGTCACCTAAAAGGAAGTTTTATCAGATGGAAAAGACCTCAAGACAATTAAATTTGATGTTGAATATAACAGCTTGTAAGTACTTTTCCTATAAATATCATGCTATTATAAAAACTGGTTGCTAATGAGGTGATTGATTTAAATGTCATCTCAGTTTTTCCTAATGTTTGCTTAAGCATAATATTTTTTGGAAATATTTAGTCATAAATTAGGATTCTACATGGTATGTTGGCATGAATAAGTAGGGACATAAGCATGAATATGTGCTACCCGGTTTTCCATGGAGTATTGGTTTTCATGGAAATATAATGCAAGACCAACTTCCGTGATGGCCACTCTGTTCAGTTACTATTTGGTGACCTGTTGTAGTCAAAAGGCCAATAGTTGTCAGATGAATATATAGCAGGTTAGTATGCTTTTAAACACACTCCAATTTTTTTGTCTTCTTGTAATATTAATAATGAAGAGTTCACCTATCATATTATAAATTATAACATGTAACATGGAGTTGGAGAAAAAAAGTTATGAGATTTTGAAGAGTATGTTATGCCGACTTTCATTTTATTCATTTTTGGCTTAATTATTTAGTCATTCTTTCCATATATATGTATTGAGTTTCTAACGTGTCACATATACTATTAGGTGCTGGAGATACAGAGTTTAAACTGGCAGTCGCTGCCTATGAGCATGTTCAGTCTCATTGTAGGACAAATGGGTCATACAGTATGACAACCCACAAGATGGGATTTTTTTACAAGTGCCCTGTGTCTTTATGTGATGGCTATGTTGACTTATAGACTGAACATAGAGGATGAGTTATTTGATATGAGACTTCAAGTTAAATAGCCTTTTGTCTTGAGAATCCTGTCCAGTTGAGGATATAAACAGCATATATAATGGTTGCAAAATATTACAAAAGCAAGTGTGTGAGTAATTCTGGAGTACAATTTCCAGAATGGAGACAAGTGGGAGATCAGGCTGTGTAAAACATTTAATAACTTTGTAAAAGGAAAGCCATTGAAGTTTTGACAGGATAATGTAGACTCAAGTGGAATTGTTATACTAATGACTATGCATCCCTTCGATAAAATGGATTAAAGAGTATGCCACTGAACCATCCACACAGTCTCCAATCTATTACCTGCCCTTCTCTTATTCTATTCTCTTTTTGGAGTAACTGTATTTTCCAGAATCCCCTTTTCTCTGGCTTTTAGTGTTCTTCATTCAATAAGACACCTAGGTAGAACTTTGGAAAGGAGAGAAAAATTATTTCTTACCTTTCCTTTTGTTTCCTATGTTATCTCTGATGGAGGCTGCATTGCTTTTCTGGCTCTGGCTTCTACCAAATGGCCCCTCCTTCCATGATTGCCCATCACACTAAGAAAAAAAAAAAAAACAAAAAACCTGCCATGGCTTTTGCTCCTTTTGGATGACTCTGCATTATGGGCCCTGGCTTATATACTCCCCGTTTTTATACCGCTCCCCTCCAGCATTGAACATTCAGCTTTTAAAATGGTAGTGTCTGGAGGCGCCTGGGTGGCTCAGCCTCTGACGTTGGTCATGATCTCAGAGTTTATGAGTTCAAGCCCCCTGTGGGGCTCACTGGTGTCAGCTGGGAGTCTCTTCCCAGCTCTCTCTACCCTCCTCCTCCCCCATTCACACTTTCTCAAAAATAAATAAACATTAAAATTTTTTTTTTAAAAAAGTGGTAAGGTCTTCCCTCTGTTGCTAATCTCTGGGGTCCCTCAGTATTCTCTCTTGGGCTTTCTTTCTTTTTTCTGTTTTTTTTTTTTTTCTATTGGGCTTTCTAGTCCTTTTATTACTAATGTGAACAAGCATCTATGTATTTATCTAATAATAGATAATTGAATTATCTATACTTATTGAAGGGTGTAGAGTTGTTTTTGTCTTTGTGCCTGAAATCCTGCTGACCTCTCTTTATCTGAGTCCTATAAACAGTGGGTTAGATAATACAATAGTCTCTCCTGTGTATCATTTCTTTGTTTAGAATTAAGTTTGTATCAGATAATTTATTCCTTCTACCAAAGGCCCCATCTCCAAATAGTATCATACTGGGGATAAGTATTTAACACAAACATGCGGTCTATGGGAGCATCCACAGATAAATCTCCTCTTCCATACACTAAAAACTAGTATGTACGTACAGTATGGTCTTTGAATATAGGTATCTAAATACCTAGCATCTCTTCAAATTGTCAGATTATTACACTGATTGTTTCATCTTAGATTGGGCATTTAAAACCTTTTTGTCTATAGGCAGACTAGTGAGACCTCAGAAGTCAATAGTTCTGCTTGTCCATGTTTTTTTGTTTTTTGTTTTAACCAGTAGTCTTTTGAAAGTCAAGACAATTATTTCATGGATCTATATACTATTACTATGATTCTAAGTCTCTGTGATGATGAGAAAAATATATGCCTGGGTTTCCTTCTTGTTATATCACTCTGCCCCTTCCTCTGTGAACACAGAGGTCTCAGAAGTATCTCATCTGCCAAATTTCAACTCCAGTTTCCTTTCTAAGTGTCTAGAGTTTCACTCAGAAATAATGTTTACCAACCTCACCAACACCCCATTACATATAGATATACATACACCTGCTATCTGGGAGGGGAAAGATCTCTCTTGATACATCTGTAGTCAAGGTAATTGAAGCCATGATCCCTTATTAATACTTAGAGGGGACAAGTATTAATTAAAATAATTATAGGGTATAAAATGAACAGTGTTTTAATTTTAATAATGGTAACATGGAGAGCTTTTCAGTTATTCTAAATATGGCCCATCTATTTCACTTTACCAATAAAATGACAACAACCAAAAAGAAGCATTTATTAAGCATGAATAGTACACCAGATGCTGTGAAACATGTTAAATACAAGATCTGTCTAATTCCTCTTGTTTAATTGAAACAACTGATGCACAAGGGATTGAGTCTATTTCTAAGGGTCAAAGCAAGATAAGAATCCAGCTTTCCTGCATTCCAAGTTCTCTTCTTTCTCTTCTGAATTCATATGGATTATCATATTGGAAATATTCAAGCGTATTTGTTAAAGATATAAGTGAATTAATGAATAAGTGATGATGTAGCCTGCACCTTGGCACCTGAAACTCTATGTAATTTACTTTCCAAACCTCTAGTGTCATCAAACCAGTTATATGATAGAAATTTTCTTTAAAACAGAGACTGTGACTGACCTGTGACCTATATAATAATATATAGCTTAATTGGAAATATAAAGAGAGAGATAGAGAGAGACAATTCCTGAAAGAAATGGTATTAAAGGCAGTCAGGTTGAAACCATAACTTCATTTCTTCATGCAGGAATAGGAGAGTAGGTTATTAGACCAATTAGGATGTCAAAGTTGTCCAGATTAGCTTCCCACATTTGCAATACAGTTATTGCAAGCCAGGCTTAGAATTAAATGTGGAGGAAGTAGAACTAAAGGTATAGGAAACTAATGGGAATCAGGAGTTTAGGGAAGTAGAGTCACAATTTAAAAATAAAAATAAAGAATAGTTAGCAAAGGCATAGCAGATTCAATTCTTAGTCTTCAAATTATGAACCAATGATCTACTAAGAAAAGTGACAGTGTGGATGGCTGAGAAGGGAATGTTATGGAGAGAAGACCTGCCATTTTAGGAGAAAAGTGTGGTAAATCATGGACTTTGATGCAGCAGAGCAGTATCAGATGCAGAGTCTCTGGGATATCTCACCATCTACCCACATGACTCTAAGTTCCTCGCCTCCGCCCCCCACCAATGAAAAACCAAAAAAAATAGCTTCAGTAATAACAACAAAATAAATACCATCAATTCAGTCTACTATTAACAGATTTGTATATATCTTACTATATCAAAGCTTTCATCCATTTATTCCCATGTTTTCTTCATTCTCATAAATACCCTGTGAAGTATCACTTATTGTTATTGTCATTTTATAAATGAACAAACTTACCTAAGAGCTGCTCAGATAATAACTGGCAGAGGCAAGATTTAAACCTACATCTGTCAGAAAATATACCTCTCTTTCTATTGTAATATTGATTCATGCCTACTTCCTTTCCTACCAATAAAGAAGCCAAAGCAAGGGGCAACTGAGTGGCTCAGTTGGTTGAGGTCTGACTTTGGCTCAGGTCATGATCTCATTGTTCATAGGTTCAAGCCCTACATTGAGCTCTATGCTGACAGCATGGAGCCTGGAGCCTGCTTCATATTCTGTGTTTCCCTTCTTTTTCCTCCCCTACTTGTGCTCTATCTCTGTCTCTTAAAAATGAATAAATGTTAAAAAAAATTTCAAGCCAAAGCATTTGTCAGATATAAGTTGTTTTTAAGTTTGAACCCAAACATCTCCATAGGAATCAGGGTCCTTGAAACCTAAGAGATACGGCTGCAAGTAGTCAAGATGTGCAATTATAGGATGTTTAGAGAAACCAGCTATAATACTATCTGAGGATTATTTTTGTATTTTTAAATGTTTATTTGCTATACTCTTATTGGATCCTGGGACAAGGGGTTGAGAACACACTGGATTATTTTACATATGGCAGGAAATTAATGAACAGTGAAAATCTACCATATGTCAAGCACTGAGTAATGTTTGTTTTAAATTATTCTCTATTTCACTTACTAAGAGCTATAAAATCTCATCCCATTTCACAGGTGAAAAAACTGCAGGTCAAAGTAACTTGTTCTAGGTCCCACTTCTAATGCCTTAAAAACTAGGACATTCTGATTTCTGAGCCTAAGTTCTTTCCACAGCTGGATGCTCATTAGCTAGGGTAAGGACATGGACAGCAGAGAGCTGTGCTCATCGTTGAATCATTGTACTCCCCACCCCCCCACCGTTGCTAGTGTGACAGCCATTGGAAATTGTTTGTAGGCTCCAGAGGAGAGGAAGAGGCCATGACAAGATTAATTAGAACTTGTCTGGTTAATGTTGATCCCAGAGCTCTGAGAACCTAGCAATTTCAACTCTCCACCTCAGTTCTTTGAGTAGATTTATGGCATTTTTATTTGGAGAAACACAATATAAACAGACGATGACAATAACAATAGAACACATAAAATATTATTAATTCATCATCAAATAAGTATGATGCCCAGTAAGAAGTTGGAAATAGATTGAGCTATGCATAATTGTCAGCACAAATAATGCAAAAAGACAGAATGCAAAATTTGGGTATGAAATGAGTGGATGAATTAGAATATATGAAATATTTCAATAAGACAGAAGTTGATCATGTTCTGGGGTTACTAAAAATATGGAGAAGAGAGTCATATATGAATAAGTGGGCACCACTTGTCGATTGCCCTCTTTACTTTGTTTGATGTTGTTTGCTCTGTCTACATAAAAGGCTTAGAAGTATTTTGTCTTCATGTCAGATAATTAAATGTCCTTATCCAGATATCCTTGAATAATAAAATCCTATTACTAACTCCTGTGGTTCTTAGCCTATGCTCATCAAGAAACCATCTTATTGGGGCTCCTGAGTGGCTCAGTTGGTTAAGTGGCCAGCTCTTGGTTTTGGCTCAGATCATGATCTCCTGGTTTATGAGTTTGAGCCCCACATTGGGCTCCTCACTGACAATGCAGAACCTGCTTGGGATTCTCTCTCTTCCTCTCTCTCTGACCATCCCTGGTCTCTCACTCACTCTCTCTGTCTCTTTCTTTCTCTCTCTCTCAAAATAAATACATAGATTTAACCATCTTATTGTATTTTAAATTGAATATATAAACTAATAGGAAAGGGATGTGCAGGTTACTTCAAAATTAGCTTTCAAGAAGGCTAATATGACTATTTATTATTTGGTTTATTGTTATCCCTAAAGTTTATGGTTACCATGAGTCCATCTTTACAAACCCCACCAACTCAGAAGTAGTAGTGTCCAAGTCACCAAGACTGTGGTCCTGAAATTCATCCCAAGTTTAAAAGAAAAAAAAAAAGAAATTAGAGACAGTATTAACATATTCCAGAGGAAAACAGAAAATATATCATTCAGTGGGCACTGTAGCCATGGAGGAAATACCAACTGCTGCTGGAGAAGCTTCTTGATAAGGGGGCAGCGTGGGGTAGGCTGTAAGATAAGCATCATGCCTTTTATTTACTACATTTTTAAGTAAACGTTTTATATGTGAATAATTTTAGATTTACAGAAAAATTTGAAAGAGTATAAAGGAGGTTCCCACATAACCTTTACCAAGTTCCCCCTAATGTTTAATAAATATAACTATGGTACATTACTGTTAACTAGTCTTCAAACTATTTGAATTTCACTAATTCTCCATGAATGCCCTTTTATTGTTCAAAGGCCCAATGAAGGATACTTTATGTATTTGGTATCCACTTGCTTTTGTTTTCATGTCTCCTTATAGAGCTTTAAAAAGACTGAAATCAAGTAGAGATGAGCTGATAGAGGAGTTGAGAAATGTAGCCTATAGGAGTAAGTCTTCCTGCAATGTAAATCTTATTAGTAGAATAAGAGAGGACAAGATAGACACCTGGGAAGACAACCAGTTCAAGATTAGTCCACTAAATTATACGTGCTCTTTTTATGCACAAATTCTTTGAAATTTTGGATCCCCTATGTCCTTACCATTATATTAAAGCCACACTTGCATTATATATAATTTGCACAACAGTCCTGAAATTTAGGTAATTCTCAAGTCACAGAACCATTAATCAATAAAATCATTAGGATTTAAACTCAAGTCTATTTGGTATTTTCTACTTACTATGTTGAAGTTCTGAAGTGAACATAATCATTTCTTAACTCTGTACCCAGATATCAAACATCCATAGGCCATGCCAAATGCTTTACTATTTTATAACTGTAATTCAAACTGGAAAGGTCTCTCCAATTCTTAGTCGATTATTCAACTACAACAATGGAAAGAGTTTCATGATTTTGAAATTCACAATTCAAACAAGGTAAACCTGACCTAATTGTGTTTGCCTTCTCACAGTGCCAGAAGTTCAGCTAAGAATTGACTTTACCACCTCCCTGTCTTCTGGCTAAGAGATCAGGAGTCATGTTTAGACTGAGTTAGTCCTGAATGACACACTTTGATTGTTCAGGATGTATATAACAAAACTAAACACTTCATTCTCCTACAAGAAGGGAACAAAATTATAAACGTAACAGGTTTGAGAAGCTTGATTTCTATGCGAACTCATCAAAAGTGTGCTAGCCTCAGTGAATCTCCATATTCAGATGATCAGCTACTTGACCAGAGCCAAAAGAATAGCAGTGATGGAGAAAAGAGTTTCTGATGTCAGTAGAGCTAAGCAGAAGGGACTGCTAGGTTTGTGGTTAACCACATATTGTATTTTTGCTGCTCTGTATCCATTTTGTTGAATTCAATAAAGTTTTCATTTTTAGTGACCAGGCTTTGGGTTTGTTATGTTTGTTTCCAGCAAACCACAAAGCATTGAAGTCAGCACACATGGCCTGAGAGGAATGACATTCTCACATAGAGATTTTTCAAATGTTTAATAGGCCAAGGTGATAACTTATAATTTTATAATCACATGTCCTACCCCTCTCAAGCCCTTGCTTGAAACCACTATGTAGAATAGAGAAAAAATACTGGGGACAATATAATGGTTAAACAGACTAAATTAAATATGTCTTTCTCTGCTTCGTAAGTTTCCATATTCCATACAAATCATTAGATGCTCTGTGTTGTCTGAGTCAAAAGAATCACCGATTCTAGAATACACTGATTGCTGCTTTCTCACTTTCTATAAAATCTCAGTTTTGTCTTGATGCCTTCCTTTCCCCAAGCAGTCCTGCCCTTCTCTGAGGTTAACCTTTATTAGTCAAAGTCAATTACAATGTTCTTATTCCATCTACTAGTGATTGATTTAGTAACATGCCTATGATATAATTCTCCACAATTCAGAAAGACACCAGAGGATCCTGTGAAAGGGTTTTATACATAATAATTCTGTTTTTCTTCCACTTGGATTTGTCATGTCTGGATGTTACATTTAATATTGCAGCATCCTTCTTGCAGCCATGAAGGCAGCCAGCCCCAAATTAAGTCAACATTGAGGAAGGTAGACAAAGATTTGGAAAGCCTTTGTCCTCAGTGATCCTGTTGATTTCTTAATTAACAAGAAGTAGGACACATCAAAGTTGGATAAAAAAGAATATAAATATTTTTTCTTTATGTTCTATTACCTATAATAATTCCAAACTCTAAGATTTGAAATTGCCTGTTAGTTATGATTGATAAGATAATAAATGATATTATGAAAAGCATCTATTGCAGTGTATGAAACATGATGGATTTTAGTAAATCTTGGCTCTCTTTCCTGTTTTTTCCACTGAACACTAGGCAACCCACACAGAACATTAAGCAACCATCACAGAAGATGATAAAATGACCCAAAAGTGTGTACTTCAATCAGTAGCCTGGGAATTTATACTTCAGAGATGTAAGGAATAAAATATATATTCTAAAAGAGTTTTGTTTCTTCCCGCCAAGGGAAGAGAGACTCCAGTTTCCAGGAGTGACTCTTTATTAAGTGTGAGGCTTGCAAAGACAAGAGAAAATAAAACAGGTTTCACCAAGTATCTAAAGGAGACAATGAAATAAAGAAGGAACATCCAGCCCAAGAATGACAATTCTAGGGTGTTTATTATATGCAATTACCTGTTCCCTGCTTACAAACACCACTCTGAGAACATCTCTATTTATTCCCACTTACTAATGTCAAAACTGTAATTTTCACTTGTCTTCCTCTCTCTTCTCATGAATGACCCCTTTTGCTTAGCTGTTGACTTCCATCTCCCTGTTGTTCCACTAATGGTATTCTATAGAATATCTTGAAAAAGCTACATGGCATGACTGGAAGGCTAGTAGATTCACTATGATTTCTAGTCTTTTTCAGCAATTTGCTCCTCAACCTTCTGGTGACATGACCAACCAAGGTTAATACTTATTGCCTGGCTGTGAGTAGAAGCACATAAAGTTCTGTTTATTTGCCTACTGTCATTATCGAAAGTGGATATCTAATCCAGAGGATGGACCACAGTTATCTGCCATAAACAAGTTCCCTCTTGTTTGGGAGACTCTATTTTGGTGGTCATTTACTATACTAATTTTGAATGCAGAATTTCTAACTCTCTTCTAAGGTATTGCATAGCTTGTTAAAAAGATAAGTCACAACATTACCCAAACAGAATTACAATGAACAGAATTTACTTGTTTTCAAACCAATGATAATTGTTATTTCTTCTGGCCCTTGGTGTGTGATTATGTAAAGAAATTATCTGTTCCATTCTCCATAGTTGATAAAGTTAATTGATGAGACCCTAGATTAGTATAGACGGCCTTGGAAATAATGTAAGCAATGCTCTGTGGCTGACATTCTGGCCACTTTCCCCAGTATCCTTTGTTGGAAACACCTTGAAGATTCTGATACCAAGTGTCAGAAAACATATTCTGCTAAGAATGGCCTCCAGTGTTCAATTACCTCTATCTTAATTCTAAATTTGGATGCAATGTTTTTATCTTACCTTGAGAAAATTTTCCGGGAGCTTCTTTCAACCTTTGCAGCCAATTGAGAAATTTCAGAATCTAAGTATCTGTGGCTCCAGCTTAGAACATTTTTCTTGGGAAACTTCAAAGGAAAGTCTTTTGGAATCTGTAGTAACATTTAGGTAAACATCCTGGGTCATTAAATTAGTAGCTAAGAGATCTTGAGTAAGATAAACATTTCAAGCATCACTATCCCTATTTCCAGATAAAGAATCTAAGTGTCCCCACATTTGTTGTTAGCAGTAAATGACTTAATGAGACTATGTAGCACTCATAAACAGTGGGCATGCAGTATTTCTTTCATATAAAAGCATATTATTTTATGTTGAAACTTTCTGAAAGACTGGCAAAGACAATTCATGTTTCTTTGGGAGAAATTAAAAGGAAAAAGGTATATATGGGAGTTATCTTTCAAATTAGAAGCGATAAGAACATTAACAATTAAAAATAGTAAAAGCACACACATAATTCCTCTTCAGTTGGTTGAGTATTTGTACATGGTAGTACTGTGTCTTCTAGGTAAAAGGGATTCAAAAGCAAGAGAACTGACAGTTTTCATCTTAGGGTCCTGGTATTACTGGGTTTTATCTAGTTACATTACATATATATTTTCATACGTTCAATCTGTAATGACTTCATCTTTGCGGAATTGCCTCAAAAACTTTTATTGCAATATAATTTTAGTATAGTAAATTTAAACTATTTGGGTTTTGTCAGATGTATGCAGTTGTGAAACATCAAGAAATGAAACAGTTTCAACATTCCCTCAGCAGGTCCACTTGCTTCCCTTTGAGATCAACACCTCCTTCACAGCCACTGTTAACCACCGATCTTAGTGTGTTTGTTTGTTGTTTGTTTTAGAGAGAGCATGAGCAGAGGAAACAGGCAGAGGGAAAGGAGAGAATTTTAAGCAGGTTCCATGCTCAGCAGGGAGCCCAATGTGACACTTGCACCCACAACCCTGGGATCATGATCTGAGCCAAAATCAAAAGTCAGAGGCCTAACTGACTGAGTTACTCAGGCGCCCGGATCTGGGCCTTTTTTTCCTTGTATTTTGCTTGTTTGTCAGAATGTCATACAAATGGAGTTTATACTATGTAGCTTTTTTATCTGACATTTTTCATTTAGCACAAGGAATTTGAGATTCACCCATGTCACTGCTTGTAATAGTTTTTTTTTTTTAATTGATGAGTAGCATTCTATTTGATGGATACATTATCATTTGAAGGATATCTGAGTTGTTTCTGATTAGGGATAATTAATAAATAAAATCACTATAAACATTTACATAGATATTTCTTTGTAAACACTGGGTTTCATTTCACTTACATGCATGCCTAAGAGTAGTAGGAATGGTAAGTGTGCATAAGTGGCTGTGAAGGGTAATTTTATGTGTCACTTGGCTGGGCCATGGAGCCCAGATATTTGGTCAAACATTCTCCTAAATGTTTCTATGAGAGTGTTCTTGGAAGAGGTTTACATTAAAATCAGTGGAATTTGAGTAAAGCAGTTTGGCCTCCATATGTAGGTGGATCTCATCTAATCAGTTGAGGGCCTTAATAGAAAGCCTGACCTCCCATTGCAACAGAGACCCTTCATATTTTCAGCATCTGCTTTTCTCTAGATCCCACTACAGATTTTGAATTTGCCTGCCTCCATAATTGTGTGAAACAATTCAATAAAATGAATCTCCCTCCCTCCTTCTCTCTCTCCATTTATTCTCTTTCTCTGAAGAACCTTGACTAATACAGCTGTGTAATTATATGCATTTCTACCTGCACTGTATAGCTGTATGATTTAGAAGAAATTCAATATATTTTTTGGAGTTAACTTCTCTATCAATAGGTAGAATCACCTTTCTGTCTTATAGGTGAGTACATAGGCACTTACAGATTTCACGTTCCTTGTCACAGCCAATAAGTTGTAGAATTAGAATTCAAAACCTTATTTTCTTCTCTCCAAAGAATACTGCTTACAATCCTTGTTGCCAAATCAAACTCAGTGCTATGACATCTGCAAAGAGGATCACATCACTTATCATAGGTTCTCCATCAGAACATTGAGGTCTAGAAAGGCTTGCTTTTTCTTTTTAAAATAAAAGATGTAAAACCAGTTTCTATCTTTAGTAGTCAAGAGGTGGGAAGAAAGTGGAACGATTTCGAGGGACATAACGAAGATGGTCAAAGGCAAGTTAAACTTATTTTGAAGAAAGTTTAAAGTCATGGATCATTTTCTCAGAGATGGAAAGCTAAAGGAAGTTTGAAGACTCGTGTATCTCTCCACACTATTAAGGATCTCAATTCTGTAATGACTGGATAAAAGAAGACAAGTGCTAATGCTCCAGGTTGAATTAATGTAGCTTTAGAGACCTAGGTCTAACCCACTCTTTGAGAAGTTTTCTATTTGTTAATTTCATTGAAAATGGACTATTCATAGTCTGATTCTCTTTTAAAGACTAAAGCAGTACAAACTGGCTAAAATGAAGGCCATTTGATTGGAAACTAAAAAGGTCATTTCATCTCAGGAGTCCAAGTAAGCACCAACATGACTCACTATGAAGTTTTACTTCTATAAAACCTCCTTGACTGGGACAATTAAATGGACATTAGGAACTTCTCTATACTGGCTGATTTACAGAGAATGAGATGTGAAGGCAGTGGTGTGGACAGCCACATTTTTCAAAGTGTATACCAACCCAACCCAATCCAATGGCTCAGGCATCCTTGGGACTCATTCATTCCTAGCTCCAACATTTTAAAATCTGGATAAAATTACTCCTGTTTTTTCCTTTTGGAAAGCTTTATAACTTCTTCTAAAGATGGCAAAAATTTGTATTAATCCTTGTTAATCAAAAAAACACCTATTACTTATTCATTTCTTTCTTATAAATTCTTTATGCATCAATTTAAATCAATAATTTGGCATTATTGAAATTTGGCGTGGAGAAATTGGGGAGACTCTCCTGTACATTGTAGGATTAGTGCCTTACTTAATTCCTCCCTGTCTTCATTAATTGATTTAAAAAAACCTGTTTACTGAGTACTGTACGAATGGACTTCTATTCAGTTCTGGGGATATGGCAAATAAATAAAACACTTCCATTCCTTTATTTATTTATTTATTTGTTTGTTTATTTTAGAGAGAGGGTTTGTGAGCAGGGGACAGGGGCAGAGGGAGAGAGAGAATCTTAAGTGCTGAGCTTGACGAGGCCTGGATCCCACAACCTTGGAATCATGTCCTGGGTTGAAATCAAGAGTCAGACACTCAATGGGCTTAGCCACCCAAGATCCCCAAAACTCTTCTATTACTCAAAGAACTCTGAGTTCACTATTTAGAAAGAGAGAGAAAAAACAAATGTTTTAATTTGATGCCTATCTTAAATACTTTTTTGAAAACAAAAAAACTACTATGTATAAGTGAATGT
Source organism: Crocuta crocuta (assembly GCF_008692635.1). Lineage (NCBI taxonomy): Eukaryota > Metazoa > Chordata > Mammalia > Carnivora > Hyaenidae > Crocuta > Crocuta crocuta. The sequence goes on along the minus strand of NW_027530550.1, from coordinate 612,475 downwards.
CACTGACTACCTTTGTGGATGTTTGTGTATCCTATGCTATAGACAAATGGTAGATAGATGGCATTTCAGAAGTTTCTACTTTAAAAGATCTATCTTTCAATACCCCTATTGAGCTAGACACTCACACATTTATTGTTTCTGTGTTAAACATTTGACATTATCTCTTATAGAAACCGAACTAAAATTATATATGCATATATAATGAGTTATATTGTAACACTGTAAAAATTGAATGGTGCTAATTTTTCAGCCCCAGCAAACAGTGAGTGACAGCACTGTACTGAATAACCTCCCCCACAAACTGCTTAGAATGAATAACTTACCAAGTTACTCCTTCCAAAAAGAGATGCATCTCTGGCCGACTGCCACCTGGAAGCTTGCTCTCCTGAGCGATTTTTAAAGAGCTCAAGGTATGAGCAATGCTTTGTTCTCTCTGAAGGATGTGTCAAAACTGAAGCAGACCTGTGGTTCTGATGGGGTGCTTATCTAAGGAGGCTTTCAATAAAATTGAGGCTTCTATTTAGATGTGTATGGATTGGGAGTAAGGGAGCATGGTGTATCCTCTGTGTGGTTTCATGACCATGTCAAAGTCATTCTGCCAAAGTACATATACAAGAATTATTTATGCCTTTAAGGTTTGGGTTCCAAGAACAAAATAGATGATGTGGGAATATATGTACCCTCCACCCCACCAAAATACATGAACCAGTAAATCATTACCAAAAACAGTTCAGTTGGAATCTAGCCACGCACCATGGCAATTTCCAGAACTTTCAAGATTATCTCAAGCTTGCTTCCTCACAGAAGTTTCAACTGAAGTATTTAGCACAGATATAGAAATATATTGCACATTCTACATGAAACATGATGGAGGTTATTAAAACCACTTTTATACCTATATGGGATTAAATATCAAGGATTCTGAAGATCCTTGTTATAGTCTTAAAGCTAAGAAATCATTTTTAAGACACATATCCAATAATATATAGTATTGTATATATCATACAAAACCATATAGCAATATGTATATACACATATATATAGCATATAGCACTATATAGTATTTCCTTTATATACGTGTGTGTGTAAAATACATTATATATAATACATATGTAATATATATAATACACACTGTGTATATATATATATATGCATGATCATGATATATATATATAAAATACATACACATACACTCAGACATATACATACATACATACCAAGAAAGGCTCACAGATAGTAATTATTTATAAGAAAGACTATGTAATAATCACCTATTATTTGACTTTTAGGTTAAATAAGTTTTGATAAATTTAACTTGCAAATTACATTATCATACAGATTTTATGTTAACATTATTGTAAAGTAATCTCAAATATTATTTGTATATTAGATGAAAAACATCACAGTATGTATATATATGTGTGTATATTTGTATTATATACACAAAATAGCACATATATTATGTATTATTATAACACATATAGTATATGCTATACATATTATATGTGTATGTATGGTATACAGTATAGTAATATTCAGCTATTTTAGGGCTATGAATAATGTATTAGAAGAAAACACTGAATCTTTTTGGGTGTTGGGACTGATTAATCTCTTTTTTTGCTTTTTACTTTTTTGGATTTTAAAAATGAGATGTAACTTTCATCTGTGTCTAATATAGTGAAGAAAAATAATAATGCATCTACGAAACAAAAACAACAGGAAAGTGGTTCTGGGGAAAGACCTATAAAAAAGTGTATTGGACTCTGTTGAAGCCCATGTAAATAAATCTAATCCTAACTGCCAAGAAAGCATCAGAACAGAGTTGGGAGATTAATGTCCTTTGTTATCTTCTACAATGAAGAGGGAGGGAGTAGGGAGCCTTTAGGAAAATGAACACTGGAGGAATGTGGGGGAGGAAGCTGAGCTCCTGGCTAGAGAATCCTGCTAGAGAGAGGCTGATAAACTAACAGGGCTCTTTGTTCCTTCACTCACTATCAAGAAAGAAGGAATTCTAAGGGAAAGAATCCTCCTTATTTACGCTTGACCAATTTCATGGTCAAGGTTAGTGAGACTTTGGCTCTTACTATTTTGCTTCAGGAATGGGCCACTTATTAATGTGAGAGTGGGAATAATGTAGGATCCTGGTTAAAACAGGATTCCTGAATTGTAGGCTATTCCTTATGTTTTAGTAATCTTGTAAAACACAGGGAGCAAAATACTTGTTCTGACTCACTCTTAGTGTTGTTTTACAAAGACAATGAAACTCTGCATGTGTTTCAAAACTGAAAAGTATTCCTAATTGTGAGTTTTTCTGAATACACAAATGTATTCCATCATTAGGTTGTGGTGATGAGATCTCTTGGGAAGGAGTTAATAGGAACCTGTGTCCAGAGGTGAGACTTCAAACACCACAGAAAGGTTTTAAATGGAGTTGAAGTTGCCCAACTAAAGTCTTTTGAATGACTCAAAGTCAAAGTCTGCTAATCTTCTCAGGGCATAGTCTCAGGTTCTTTAGCTGGTAGGGGAAGAGAACAAAGAGGGATTTTTTCTCCATGTGGATTATTAAATGAGAAATGGTACCAATACATCACAGCCATTGGAATAACCAACTCTGCTCCTCCCTTGTCTTGATTCAGGGTTTTTTTTCTCCTTTGTTCAAACAGATTCAGAAAATACACAAAAGGTTTTTACTTAAGTTGAAAGAATGTCCTTTGCCTTGTTGTTGCATTTGGCCTTTAGTCAGTGGACAAAGAAGCAGTTTTGTTTTGTTCCTTTCTTATGTGTTAGACATCATCACTGTCAAATAGCCACTGAAATTTACATCTCTGAAACTATGTCTAAGAAAACTCACTTTTATTTTTGTGAAGTGACTGTAGATCCTAAGTATCTGTCCTAATTGCTTAAAAATATGGACAAACTGTCTCCCACTCCTCACCCCCTAACATAGGCAGCTTGTTTGCTATACGTTCTGTGTGATAACTCTGACAGATTAGAACATGCTCACAACTGACACATAGATTATACCCTAAGATTCAGACGAACCTTATATAAAACCTGTCATTCAGATGGGGCTGACACTTCCAGTACAAGTGCCCTTACCTTCCTCTGCACTTCCCCGTGACCTTGCCCATGTCTTCATGACCAGGAAGCTTCTCATCTTTTGTTTGACCCAGAAGACAAAAAACCATGATTTAATAACCATTTCTGAGATTCCTGTGAAAAGGAAATTAACAATGAGTACTACTTCAGCATAATTCTTCTCAGGTATTGTTCTTATTCTCTACATATATACTCTTTTAATTCTCTTACTTAAGTCATATATATTCTCTTATATGTAGTAACAACTCCTGAGAGTCTTAGCCAATTATTTTTACCTATAATGAAATCGCAGGATCCAAAGTTTCACTCATACAAGATCACATAACTAGTAGGTGTCACAGTTGGGATTTGGACCCAATTCTATATTCTCCTATAACTAATGAAATAATAATAATCATTTTACACTTCTAAGCTGAGAATGAGAATTCTTTTTCACAGACCATATCATTTGTATGCCAGTTCTGGAATTTTTGCTTCAGAATAGGAGAGGTAGAAGGGATGAAATTCCCATATGCTGAATACCACTAAATACTAAGAGAATACTGAAATGCATGTACATGTCTGTGTCTAAGTGAAGTGCAATTCATGTAATGGGAGTAGGTTGCATCATCCAATTTGATGAAGCTAAAATACAAATCTTCTCTCATCCAGTAACTTACTAAATCACTTAACAAAAGATTGATGCCACTTGCTTGTTTGTTTTTGAGTGATTCTTGTGTTCTACTTTGTGAAAGTGTATGGCCTATTATAATGAATAAGGATTTGAAGTGTAAATGATTTGGATTATAGTAAATCAGTCCCAAACTCCGTGTATTTTTGCATAAGTTCTTATATTGCTTTTATGTGATTCACCTCATCTTCAGATGAGAATGATAATTGCTTCCAGGGGTTATGATAAGAATTAAATGAGATAATGTATGTAAGAAAATTTATGCTGGAAAAATGCTTCTTCATACTTTATAAATTACAGAGACAATATGTATTAATTTTTAAGTACAATATAAAATTCTCTTAGTTAAGTCTGTACAACTTTCAAGTAATATGTCTCCTCTTATTGTCTAACAAATCATGTCTTATATACCCCAATGCCTGTTATAGTAAATATCATAGAGGAGTCATTTGGTTACTATTAAGCACACTTAATAACACTACATTCCATTCAGTATGATCTCGAAAGGGGAAACTCTTGAGATAATTTCTCTATTGTTACCAAACTAATTGTCTCCATTTTGCAGTAATTTTCCTCCCATCTACTTAGACAAATCCATTCTGGGGGTCCTTAGCTAACTGCTTAGAGTCTATCTATCTGTGCTTCTCAAAATAAAGGGATTTGCTTTAGGTTACATTTCCCAAAAGTAGAAATCAGAGTCATTTATTAAGAAAGTGCTTCTAAGGGGCGCCTGGGTGGCTTAGTCGGTTGAGCGTCCGACTTTCATTTGGGCCATGCGGTTCGTGGGTTCGAGCCCCGCGACGGGGTCTGTGCTGGCTGCCAGCTCAGAGCCTGGAGCCTATTTCAGAGCCTGTATCTCCCTCTCTCTCTGACCCTCCCCTGCTCACGCTCTCTGTCTCTCTCTTTCCTAGAAATAGATTAAAAAAAAAAAAGTGCTTCTAAGAAAAAGAGGTAAAATAGTGGAGAAAATAGGATGGGCAGAAATGGAGAACTTTGGCATGAGGAAGAAACCCAACAAAGGTGACATTTCAAACATAGTCCCAGCCTCAGCTTGATACTTACATGAGCTCTGGAGTGTCCAAATTCTGGGAAAGGAAGCTGGGCTTTCTTAGTCCTGAACCAATCTATCATTGGTTCTAAGCCGTCCCTTGTTGGATGTAGGGGGATTGTAAACAATCAGATAATTCTAATTTCTTTGCTTCCAGGCAAAAACAGCTCCACTACACAAAAACTGTCCTGTAGGAGGCCTGATGGAAAAGACAGAAGATACACAGATTGCGGATGGACACACAGGACAGGTAAGAAGGCCCTGGGGGGGTGGGGGTTAGACAGAGCACTGACAGTGTCCAATACCAGTCCCCAAATAGACCCAATGAAAATTTAACTGCCAAAGAGCTCTACACAAAGTCTAACAACAATGATTTACTTTTCTAAACTCATCCTTTCAGGGAAGAGAAGGCCAAACCTTTGAAATAAGAGACAATTTGGTGTGAAAATGCAGGGAAATTTTGAAAGTTACATGTCCAGAACCATTCATCTATTTAGTCTTACAAGTTTATACTCAGTCTTATCTTGCGCATCCCAGACTTCCTAGGCCGGTTCACATAGCAGAAATGCTAATAACAAAATCTACATACCTCTTGATGGTTTACAAAGTATTTTCCCTTTAATTGTCCTAATTGAACTTCTCACAGCCCTTAGAATCTGTCAAGTCAGGTATTGGTGCTTATAATCTGCAACCAGGGAAACACAAGTTCAGAAAGGTGGTTTGATCATTCAAGAGTAGAGTGGCAGAATTGGGCCTTGTATTTACCATTTTGTAATCAAAAGCCTATCTTCTTTCCTTTCATATTTGAGCAAGGATGACCCTCAGTTCTAAACATTAGGTGACCACACACACACACACACACACACACACACGCAAATGTTTTTTAGTGTTTGTTTTTCCTTCTCTGAAGCCAGTTCCTATGGCTCAGTAGGATGGTCTCAACAAAAGAGAAATAACTATAGTCTTGTACCTTTTTCAATGTCCCTCGTATTTCCTCTCTCAAAGCATTTGTTAACTTCAGTGTATTAATGAGTAATTTTCCTTATTCCAGCTGGTCAGTAAGTTCTGCAATGACAAAGCCTTGATTGGACAAGTTTTGTGACTTTTGAAGCCCCATTACCTAGCTCCATCCCAGGCACAGGATAGATACTAAGAAGCTGTTGTTGACTGAAGCACTAGATTAGGCCATAGCTGAAGGTCAATAAAAATAAACTCTCATTCCTGTCCTTTTTTCCCAAGTGCAAGCTTGTTCTGATCTCTCTCTCATATTTGTCAATGGAAATTTCACCACCAATGATCTGCCTTAGGTGATGAATCCTCTACTTCAAATGTCACATCCCAAAGTCACTTTACATTGTTTAATGAGATCTTCCTATGTCTTCCCCTACCTGTCCTCCACAGGGGTCAAATAAGAGAAAGCAAGTACTTTTTTGAACATTTCTCTTAATAAAGCTATTCTTTATCTTTCTTTCTTCATATTGATAGAGGATACAGTTAAGTGTTAGAAAGAAAAACAGCAACCAAAGATGAGACTGTCTATGATACAGATGGCCATCAGTCAGTCATGGATAAAGTTCAGGTCTTTTAATTTCCTACTGTGTATTGTGACTATCTAGCAGAGTAGCTGGCACAAAGTTGACTCAGACACAAGCCTTCTCATTGAGGAGAATACTTTTTAAAATATTACACACACACACTCACATGAAATCTTGATAAAACTTGGTGTAAACAAATAGAAGAGGTGGGTATTTCAGTGTCAGCACATCCAAGGAAAATATCATATTTTCCAGTCTTAGATGCATTTCAAAAATGTGGTAACTGTTAGACAGTATGAGAGGTAAGAAGTGGTTATCTCTGCAAAAAGGACTGCATGAGAACCTTTACAAGATAGTAATGGCTGAGCTGAGTCCACAAAAATAAGTGGAACTTAGCTGGTGAGTAAAAGAAATTGGTGGGGCGCCTGGGTGGCTCGTTCGATTAAGCGTCCGACTTAGGCTCAGGTCATGATCTCGCAGTTCGTAGGTACAAGTCCCGCAACAGGTTCTGTGCTGGCAGCTCAGAACCTAGAGCCTGTTTTGGATTCTGTGTCTCCCTCTCTCTCTGCCCGCCCCCCACCCCCACTCAAAAAAGAGAGACCGAGTCTCTCTAGGTCTCAAAAATAAATAAACTATTAAAAATTTTTAAAAAGTAGAAATTGGAGAATGATGAGCAAGTCTAATGGTATAGGAGGACAAACGGGATGGGAGTTGAAGCTGGAGCAGCACATAGGTGCCAGGCCTGGCAGAGTTTGCACACTGTGCTATAGAGCTTGGACTTTGTCTCAGGCGATGTTGAACACTGTTCTTCATAATCAGATTTTCAAAAGGTTTGGCAAAGAATCCCTATAGCTATGTTGACCATGAACATGTTAACATGCCAAATCACACATATACACACACTCTATCTCTCTCTGACTCCAATTTCTGCCTGATGCATTAAGGATTTTCTAGTCTTAACTGAAGTCCAAATAATTTCTGTATTGACGGAAAGGGAAAATGAGGAAGACTTTAGTAGATATGCTAACGTACTTGGGTTAAGGAAAAATAAAGGATGTAGAATATTACTGTTTTGAGGGCTGTCAGGACTATGAGGAAGGGAAGAGTGTGCAAATGTGGAGAGTCAGGAAAGGTGAAGCATGGTTGAGTCTGGCAAAAATTTAGCTGTGTCTGGAACATGAAATTGATGATAAGTGAGCAGGCTCAATACCTGAAACAATGTGCATCTTGATAAACAGTTCTACTACTTTCTTGGAGGAAGATGTATTTCAAAGGTAGGAGATAGGAGGTGTCTAGCAATTTAAATTATAAAATTATAGGGGTAAGGGTGCCTGCGTGGCTCAGTTGGTTAAGTGTTGAGTGTCTGACTCTTGATTTTGGCTCAGATCATGATCTTATCATTCATGAGAACCAGCCCTGGTTTGGGCACTGTGGTGACAGCATGGAGCCTGCTTGAGATTCCCTCTCCCTTCTCTCTCTCTGCCCTTCCCCCACTAATGCACCTGGCCACTTGCTCACTCTCTCTCGCTCTCTCTCTCTCGCTTGCTCTCTCAAATAAATAAGCATTAAAAAAAAAATAATGGGGCGCCTGGGTAGCTCAGTCAGTTAAGCATTCGACTTCGGCTCAGGTCATGATCTCACGGTTCGTGGGTTCGAGCCCCGTGTCGGTCTCTGTGCTGACAGCTAGCTCAGAGCCTGGAGCCTGCTTTGGATTCTGTCTCTCCCCCCCACCTCTCTCAAATAAATTAAAATTTTAAAAAAAGAATAATAGAATTCAAGGCCACCCTTTCCTCAAACAATTTGGAGAATGGGCAGCCTGATAATTGACTTGAGGCAGAGTCCAGTAAGTATCCTTTTAAAATAGTCCAGTTGAGTAATACTTAGTTCTGAATTAAAAGAGGTGTGAGCAGAGATGGAGAAGAGGTAGTAGATCTCATTTATGTTGGAGAAAAATTATTTATGTTTGGACTTGGTTGAAAATGGAGCTATTGAAAGAAAACATAGGGATAAACCTCAAATTCATAGCATGAGGGCCTACGTGATACTTCTCATCAAGATGAATAAGGTCAGGACCCTGTAAATTAAGTGTTTAGGGTATCTTAGGGTTTATCATTCAGTTTGGTGTTATTAAATTTGTGTCAGTCTAAGGCACCAGTATATAGATCTTGCCTTGATCCACTTACCATTCCTCCCTTTGAGGGGGAAATATCACAAGGACTCATGCCCAATGGCAAACATAGTATCATTTTCTTATTACTACTAAAATACTCAATGCAAAATTCTGACAAATGGGGATGAGTGATATAATTTGTACTTGAGGCAGAAGGTATGAACTTAAAACCAGAATTAACCTCACTTCTCTGTAGAGTTTGGGATGACTGTATAGCCAGTACACAGACAGAAGGAAAACAGGAGGGAGCAGAAATGAACTAGAGTTTTGATGGGTCTGTCTAACCTAAGACAGTACAGTGTGCAAGAGAGTCCCAGGTAAAGCCACAGTGGGTAAACTTAAAAGCAAAACAAACAAAAACAACAAAAATCTATTGTGGAAAATTGTGAACATACATAAAAGCAGAGAGAATAGCATAATACATTCTAGTGTATTTATCATGAAGCTTCAAATACCAAGATAAAACTGATAGTGTTTTACCTACACATAAGGCCATAAATAATATTTTAAAGAAATTATTTTATTTAATTTATTTAAANCCAAGCCTTAGTAAGATTTTAATCTCTTAGAATTCCTATTCAAACATATTAGCCTGGTCCTTCTCTTTGAACAAAAGTGGGAGATGGGTGTTCACTCTCTCAGCTTTGCACAGGACATCCACTAGCACATTATATACATAGTACTTTTTGCTTGAGCTTCATCTGAAAGAATTTTAAATCAGTATCCAAGTCTCACATTCAAACTGTAATGCCGCAAAGTAAAGAAACAAAGGAATTTACGTGGAAATTTTGTTCAGAATAATTTATAGGGATTATAATGCATAGCAATATTGTTCAGAAGTGAAAAATTAATGACAGTATATTGCCTTAAAAATCAAAACAAAACAAAACAAATTTTCAGTTCACAAGCCTGTTAGATTTTTTTCAGCCCAATATCACAGGCAAGATATTGCCTTTCTCACAGCTTCAGAATTAAAGTGGATGGGATGGGAAGCCAGTGGTGGTGAAGAAGTGAAATCCAGAGCGGCTGGATATCAAGCTTTTAGCTCTGTTTGTATTGACAACAGAGTAGATTTAGATAGAGGGCAACCCAGGTCACACTGAACAAGGTAATGCCTACCTATGTTAGGCCTCCTTACAAGTCAGTGACTACTAAAAAATAGTGTTTTTACATATTTTAAGGTAGGTCATTCATGACAAAGTGAATAAGGACTGAGTGAATAGCTGAAGCCTTATCGGAAACATGAAATTTTCAACATTTTAAACAGGGGCTGGTTGTATTTAAGTAAGATGTGTGGTATGTCCTGACTGGGTGGAAGCCAGTGGCACAGGCAGTGAAAGAATTCACCCAAGGTAGAACAAAGGAGACAGAAATTTATTGAATACACTGCCTGGGAGCAGGGCAGGGGCAAGGGAGAGACTGTCTTCCACAAGGCAGTGGTGAAGGGCTAAGTTACAGGGTGCAGCGAGGAAATATGGAAATGTGTGGAATTTTGAGGTGGGTTGCTTTAGGAGCCTGTGTGTATTCAGCTCCCTGACTGAGAGCCCTTTTGCCATGTTCAAGCTTCCATTGTTGAAGCCTGTTGCCTAAAAGCAGCCTCTACATTCCCCTCTGACTGATCAACAATGACAAATCTTTGGCATTTGGTTGGTGGTCTCATCTTTAGTAGCTGCTTCATGCTGGATGGGGCGGGGGTAGGGGCACGGTGCCGTCCCTCCCTAAATTTTTTGGCCCAGCAGGGGTTCTGTGCAGTTATAGACCAGAGCATGTTATTATATTAATATGCCGATAGGCTATTTGAATAAAACTCTTTGGTGGCCAGCTGCATGAGATTTAGGGAGAAGGGATCCCGTGATGGTATGAGACGGAATCCTTGTTGAACCATCATTTGTAGATGAGATTGTTGGATTCTAGAAGAGACGAATTTAACAATCAGATTAAAGAGAAGGGACCAATAATGAGAAGTAGAAGCCAGGGTAGCTGTGATCAGGTTTCTTTCCAGGAAAACCATTCTTGTGTTGAACAGTCTGGGAGGGAGAAAGCCTGTTTAATCAGATGATGGGCACTTCCTTGTGTGTATCCTAACCAATTGACCCAAAAGCAGCAGTTTTCGTTTAGCTTGCACCTTAGGCTGCACCTCGGAGAGCCAAACCAGGTTGGTTCTGCAAGATGACTGCAGCTAAAAACTCCAATTGGTTTGTATAGTTAAGAAGGATTTAGCTATTGTTTCTAGGTATTTTGTGACATATAGAGATAAATTATGATAGACCACAGATGAAGTCATAATACCTCCCACCTCAGTTATGATTCCTGTGGTTATCACTATGCCAGTGAGAAAGGGGATTAAGTGAATAGCATGCTTCATTTGGTGTGAGGTGCACCAGTTAAGGAAAGGGGCATGGGAGTATCCCCTGGGCTATAAGGATATCTGGGGAAAGCATTACAGTGGTGCAAGGCCACTCCATTTGGTGGAGAGACAGATGTGGATAGCAATATGAGCAGTGTGCCTTTTCCAGAATTTAATAACAACTAGAGACAAACTCATGCTCCTTGATATAAGCAAGAGTACATTAACTTTTTAAGTAGAACAACCATTATTAAAAACTTTCTTAAGTGTGCCAACTCACTTAACCCACACTCATCCCCATAAGGTGGATTTTAGTATCTAATTGAAGAGGGAAAACACTGGCCAAGTTGTATGATATCAACACATTGATATCTCAGTTGAATTTACTCTTGTTCTAAATTTGGTGCTCCCTGTTGGTATCAATGCCCTCCACAGATTATTCTTCTTAAGGGAATAATCTTCTCTCCTTGCCTTAATAACTCCTACTCATCCTTTGGGTATTACCTCCTTCATTACTTCTTTTGGGAACAATTCCTAGTTTCCCTTCTCCCAGTCTATTAGGTACACAGTTTTCATGCTTTCATATTCTCAGTAATTTTATTTATAACTGTTCATATTAAACAGGAAAACTGTTATAGTTCTCTTCTAATTAACCCAAATATTTGTTTAATAAACACTGCCTATTTCCTGGTTAAAAAAAAAAAAAAAAAAAGCATAGACGCATAGCCATTAATAGACTCCTTTAGGATGCCTTGATACTTTGTTGCTGCTTTTGCATTGTTTGTTTATTCAAGTATGTTGTGTTTGTTTCCAACCCTGTTTATTCTATTTGCACTTTTCATTGCAATTATTTATTGTATTTCATTGTGTTTATACAATGTTTAGAGTGCTATAAGAAAGAATTGCTACATTTATGAAAACAAAATGGAACATTTTATAAAGACACAATAAAGAATGTTGAAAAGAGACATTCCTACATTAGATGAGCAAGAAGCAGTATAAAAGAGTGGAAGAAATTCCAAATTGATGTTGTACTTATTTTATAAGTGTATTCTCATCTCTCTTTGATGGAATTGAAATTTAAAACAATGGACAGGGAGAATCATGCAATAAAATAAGTTTGACTTCTAATCAATAACCATATATTCTGAAAGATATATTTTCCTTACATCCAGAGATTGATGAGTGTAAATGGATATATGTAAATTAAAAATTTTGTTTAAGGTTTTGATTTTGATTCCCATCACTTTGATTCCACCATCATTTTGATTCCCAATTAACGATGTTTTTAGTTTTGCTAACTATATCATCAAGGTCAACAAATGAATACTAACACAATTTAATTCATGAGATTTAATGAAAGGACATTTGCAGAAGTATGAGCAAATTTAAGGAAATGAACAATGGGTAGTGAAATATCTAACTTCAGGACACTGGATGACATTTTCACCACTACACCTAAAATGGCAAAGGATCAAATGGTGTTACTAGAGCCAGGTGTGATCGGGAACCTTGAAAGAGATGTTGCTTAATAGAGGTTGTGGTAACAGGTAGAGGAATTCAGCCCTTGCCATAATCACAGCCATGCAAGTGAACAGATGAGAAAGAAATATACTGACTTCCCTTTCCAATGGTTCTCCAGTTTCTGTTTGGTTCTGCCCATCAGCCTCCTTCAACTGGTATGCAAAGAAGCCTGGATAATGCAGTCTGGCTGTTTTTAGTCCCTCAGGCAAGGAGAAAAGGATGAAAATGGATGTGGGTGGTAAAATAGCCAATCCACTGTGGCGAAGTACCAGTTCCTATCATGATGAGTGAGTAGAGTTCCCCCCAAATGCATTTACCATTTACCTTCCCTATTAGATCGTAAACTCTGTAAAAAGAGCAATATGCTCATTTCATATGTGCTGTAGTCATCACGTAGTTAGGACCTGCATAGTATAAGCAATCAATCAATGTTAATTGACTAATATGTAGAAGGAAAAGAAGATCGACTTTAAGATTGAATTGACATTCCCTCTTGGTTTTTGGGTTTTTTTTTTTTAAATGTAAGATCATAATATGTGTTGGTGACTAGCACTGAACAGTATTAACTTTATCCATCAATTTAGTGTCTACAGACATTAAAAGAGTGACCTAGTAGATTTGGTTTTGATTACTAGCAGCATGTTAGGGATTTGAACCAGTTACCCAGATGGGAGAAGTCCCAGAGCTACGGCCCTCAGCTGTATGGTCTTTTCAGGAGAAAAGTCCAATATTTCTCAAGGCAACAGTATATCTTTTATTGTTCATCCTTTTTTTTTTTTTATAATTTCCTGTTCTACAAGTCCATGCTAATTTATTTCACCGTACTCACAAAATAACTCCAAAAAGTAAATTATATACTCTCACCATGCGGTTAGTTTATAATGCTTTTCTAGAAGGAAATAACTCAGGTAAAACTCAGAATTAGGTATTTTTGTATTGTTTCTCTCAATTTATTTAATTTTCTGCCCTTCGAAATAGCACTTTGTCTATTCACCTACATATCTCTTTAAGCATTAAGGCATCCAAAGGTATTTTTATGCCTTAGATAAGGTAGAAAGTTAACAAATCTATTAAGTATGTTGAAAAACTAGGATGAGGGGTGCCTGGATGGCTCAGTCAGTTAAGTGTCTGACTTCGGCTCAGGTCATGATCTCACGGTTCGTGGATTTGAGCCCCATGTCGGGCTCTGTGCTCACAGCTAGCTCAGAGCCTGGAGCCTGCTTCGAATTCTGTGTCTCCCTCTCTCTCTGACCCTCCCCTGCTCACGCTGTCTCTCTCTTTCTCTCAGAAATAAATAAAACATTAAAAAAATTATTAAAAAAAGAAAAACTAGCATGAGTTGGGAGACAGCTCTTACTAGACATAGACTATCAGGTCTTAAAAATAGCTACTTCTTTCCCAAATACATTATTTTTAAATGGAATTTCTGAGCCCCACAAAAGAGAATCTCATTGGCTCTGATAACACAGAACCTGGTACAGAAAATCCACTCCCTTTCTGGGATTTCAAAGTTTCTACTTTCTCTCTGTCCAGACCTACTCTCAGAACACTAACCAAGATACTGGGATGGGATTTCATTTGACAATAGTTGTCTCATTGGGAATGTGGAAATTTAAAACTAGTTTTTTCCAGTCTCAGAGTATTATAAGTGTCTCTTTCTATATCATCTTTCATTTTACATCTCTTATATGGGCTCCCCCAGGAGACTGACCTGCTATTAAGCAGTAATTATGTATTAAAAATCTCTGTCTCCTCAACAGTAAGAAAATACTTCGTACAAGGTGCCAAACACATAGCATTTTGTGGGAATAATCAAATGCAACAAAACATATATCCCAGGTCTTTACTCAAGGCTTCTTTCTCTATAGTTTTTCACTGACTGGTTTTTTGAGCCCCTTTCTATGACTTAAATGATACCACAGGACATGTTTGAAAGAAAATATCTAAAACAAATATGAACTAATTTTGTTTCTATCACTTACTCTGTGCATTATTAAATGAGGAAAATGTTAAAACAATTAACACATGGAAACCAAAACCCCATTCTCATTAAACTCAAATGTTATTTCCACAAAATTAAATAAGTCAAAATAGTCATGACTTCTTTACAATTCCAAAGATTAGATCAGGGAGTTCTGACTCCCATTTGTTCCTCCACCTTATGTTCAGAGCTATAGAAACATGTGTTTACAAATTGTTCTTTTGTATTTTCTACTTATCTAAACCCCCCAGATGGGAGTTCAAGCAAAGGAATTATAGGAAACTAACATACTCTGACAGCTGAGCATGCCTCTGAGCAAGACCTAGATAACTTGGAAGGAAAGACCTTTAACTGCAAGAGGGCAAGAAGAGGCTGTTAATATTACTGGTCATGGCCCTGAGTAGGTGGGGCAGAGGGAACTCCAGCTGACCTCATCACCACAAGATGGAGCCAGGTGATGGGTGGGGGAGGTCAAGAGCACTGGTAAATCTAAATAGGGTATACCTGAATCCAGAGAGGCAGTGTTATCGGGAGGATGGTTAAGTGGGTATTATAAAAGGTGTTAGAGACCAGGGGTGCCTGGGTTGCTCAGTCGGTTAAAAGTCCGACTCTTGGTTTGGACTCAGGTCATGATCTCATGGTTTGTGAGTTTGAGCCCCACATTTGGCTCTGCCCTGACAGTGTGGGGCCTGCTTGGGAATGTCTCTCTCTCCTCTTTCTCTGCCCTTCCCCTCCTCGTGCTCTCTCTCCCTCTCTCAAAACAAATAAATAAACATTAAAATTAAAAAAAAAAAAGGTGTTGGAGACCAAACTTCTTTATTTGAAGCTATAGAAGTATCTAGGTTCTGTGGGCACCTGCGTGGCTCCGTCGGT
This sequence comes from Crocuta crocuta, assembly GCF_008692635.1. NCBI lineage: Eukaryota > Metazoa > Chordata > Mammalia > Carnivora > Hyaenidae > Crocuta > Crocuta crocuta. Next base: position 597,228 of record NW_027530550.1, on the reverse strand, counting down.
TAAGCGTCCGACTTCAGCTCAGGTCATGATCTCACGGTCCATGAGTTCCAGCCCTGTTTTGGGTTCTGTGCTGACAGCTCAGAGCCTGGAGCCTGCTTTGGTTTCTGTGTCTCCCTCACTCTCTGCCCCACCCCCACTCATCTTCAATCTCTCTCTCTCTCTCTCTCTCTCTCTCTCAAAATAAACATTAAAAGTATCAAGGTTCTGGGATACCTGGGTGGCAGGTCATGATCTCCCAGTTTGTGGGTTCAGCTCTACATGAAGCTCTGTGTTGACAGTTTGGAGCCTGGAACCTGCTTCAGGTTCTGTGTCTCCCTCTCTTTCTGCCTCTCCCCTGCTCATGCTCTGTCTCTGTCTCTCAAAAATAAGTAAACATTAATTTTTTTTATTTGAAAATGTATCTAGGTTCTTACCTGAGGCACTAGATTTTGGATAATGGCCCGTCTGAACTGTTCACAGCTCTTTTATATAGTTACTACTTAAGAAATCAAATGTACTATTTTTTTTAAATTGATAAAACACACATTCACATGCATGTAAGTGAATGAATGTATCTTCAGACCAGGGATAGCAAAGAGGTTTCACCTTAGCATTGAATAGTTAACTAGCAGCCTGTACAGCTATGTTAAGAAAGATTCTAAAACAAACAGCAAAAATTATGGGTCACACACTCATACACACACACACACACACACACACACACACTCACATCACACATAGAGGCATTTAACAACACCTAACATTCGCTGTATGCCTGGCATGATCCTAAACACTTAATAAATATAACCAAGTTTAATTCCCACAAACTTAAAATTTATATACTATTAGTACATTTTAGAGATGAGGAAACTGAAGCATCCAAGGCTACATAGTTAGAAAGTGGCAGAACTAGATTTTGAATTTAGGGACTCTAGCACCATGTCTTAAAAAGTTGATCACTGTAGGGGCGCCTGGGTGGCTTAGTCGGTTAANCTCTCTCTCCTAGGAAAAAAAAAAAAAAGTAAATCACTGTATTAGACTCTCTCATGGGATCTAATTTTTTATAAAATGTTTATTGAGCCAGGCTCTACTCTACAACAATAATAATACACCACTCAAAAATCCAGCTTTCCTGATGCTTACATCTCAGTGGCAGAGACCAAGGATAGATAAATGAACCAATACATGAAATAATTAAAGGTAACATATTAGATAGAATCAGCAGAAAAACAATGAAGGGGGATAATAATAAGGAATGTTTTGAGGATACGGTTCATGAATTGAGAACTGAATGGTGAGTTGCCAGCCTTGTGAGGAAGAACATTCCAGAGAGAGGGAACAATAAATACGAAGGCCTTTAGGCATGAACAAGCTTTTCCTGTTCTAGGAACAAAGAGAAGGACTATGTGGGTGGAGAATGCAAGAAAAGAGTAATAGGAATTAGTGTGAAAAAGGTGTTCAGAGAACAATTCATACGTGATGTAATGGGTCATGGTAAGAAGTTATTCACGAACATAGTAGGAGAGACACCATACCTAACTTCTGTTTGTCATCCGTAGCTTTTGTGTGAATGCTCACTCTTGGTCCTAGTGGATTCTTTCCAGTGATTGAGCTTTCATATTTTTGGAATGTTTATTAATCTAATTACTTATTTGTTGGCTGACTTTACCTACTGTATGATTTGAGATTCTGATATGTTATGTGGAAAAACAGTCTTTCATTTAAACAGCAATGTCCACCCAAATCAACTTCTAAATGCAAAACCAAAACACAGACTCTGAAGTCCCTGTTCCTATCTTCAGATTATTAATTAAAATGAGGGCAGCATCAATAATGGAAAAATTACCTATTTAGAAAGTGCATAATGGAATTTTCCACTCTTGGAGGTTCATTAAATGATTTTATTCTTTAAAAAAAGAAATCTCTGCACAGTTTATAGGTACTTCGTATTTATTTAAATTAGATCACATTGTTCTGAAAAAATCTAGAATTCAGGACAATTATTAACTTGAGTAGTTGAAAGGATTCACAATTTTAAGTTTCATTTATGATTATTTAAAATGTAAGGTATTCATATTGCATTATCACCATTCTGCAGTTTCCCAAGGATTGTCAGAAAGTAAAGGATATCCCTTCTACACATGACTTTTTCTTATAAAAGTGATATTCCAGTTCTTGTGAGAAACAAGTATTTATATATTTGATAAATTTATTATTTTAAATCAAGAAGGAAAAAGGACAGGGACCAATTAGCATTTACAGATGAGGATGATCAATAATTCTTAATAGTAAAATTCATTGTAGTGTCAGAAACTGAGTCTGGAAAAACACTGGCCTCAGTGTCAGAAATTTTTAGTTCTACATTTTGCTTTCTAAACTATGCACCATGTAATCACTTTATAATCAGCAAACTGAAAAACTTGAACACAAGGATATTTGCAGTTTGACAAGGTAACTTATTGATTTAACAGATTTCAAATAATATCTCAATAAGACATTCTTCATTTGTTTTCAGATTTAAGTGTTTCCCATTAAAATGCAAATGGCAAAGACCCTTGTCTTTACTGAGTTCTCAGGTTCTACTCAGTGAATGTGCTTGTGGATTCTTTTTAAATTAATGTAGGAGTAAATAGATGAATATATAAATGAAGCAAGGAAGAAAGAAAAATATCTTAAAGTTTTTAGAAGACTCATTAGATTGTAATTTGTCAGTAATCTTACTGGCTTTGTCCTTCAAAACATAACCTATGAGATTATGCATTTTCCACAAGATTTCTAAGTTCTACATTTAGTATACTAAAGATACATTTAAGATACTAAAGATACTTTAAGTTTCATTTAAGATCTAAAGATGTAAAGATCTAATGAAATATTTCATGTGAACATTTGTTAAAGCTAAATAATGTGCATAAAAGAAGGAACCAATAGGAAGGTGACCACTGTGGTCAAGGGCTTTGTTTTTCCCTTCCAGATGTGCTTCCCACCCTTCTTCCCATTTATCTTAAAGCCAGAGGATCATCTGTGTATGTGCCAATGAGTTTATTGACCTTATGCTTTCAGTTGTACTAAGCCTTGGCACTCCCAACAAGAGAACAGAGTAAGGAGTTGATTAAGATCAGAATGCACGTTTCTCTGGCTTATTTTTTGTATAGTCCCTTACAAATAATCTTTCCTAAAAATACCATATGTTGAGATCACCTCTTTTCCTGAATGATAAACTGCCCATTTTTTTTAATTCTAAAAAAGCCAATCCAAGATTCAAAAAAACAAATGTGAAAACAAACAAGACTTTCTTTATTCATTAGACTTTGTTTTGGTTAGCTATTCTGCAAGAAAAAGATGTCCCTTTCAAAATGGGCATCCAAAGAGAATTTGATGACGGGTCAGTTTACAAGAGAGAGATGGTAAAGCATCTTAGGAAGCAGCCACTGCAAAACTGTAGCAGAGAAGGGAGAGAAACAAATGTTGAGGGAACCTGGTTGGTGCATTCTGCAGAATCTTCCTTCAGATCACAGGAGGAAAAATAATGAGGGCACATTTGGAGGGTCCACAAAGAATTACTAAGATACAATCTGTGTTTTTGTTTGTTTGTTTTGTTTTGTTTTGTTTTTTAGTTTTGAAAACTGTAATAGTTAATTTTATGTAAACTGAACTTGACTGGTCCAAAGGATGTCCAGAGAGCTGGGTGAAAATTATTTCAATCTGTACCTGTGAATATTTTTTTCTGGAGGAGATTAGTATTTTGATTACAGAGAATGAAATAGATTGCTCTCCCCACAGTACCTAGATATGATCCACTCCAATCCATTGAGTGCCTAAGCACAACAAAAAAGCAGACTATATTTGCTGTTTGACTGTTTAAGTTGGGGATTGTTTTTTTTTCCTACCCTTTTATGGGGACTGACTTGGTTCCCAAGTCTTGGGATTTGGACTGAAAATGTGCCACCATGCCCTTGGGCTTCCAGCTTGCAGACAGGTCTCAAGATGCATAGTCATGTGAACCACTTCTTTATAATAAATCCCTTTCTCTCTAAATTGAAAGACATCTATATAAGGATATATAAAATTACATAGATAGATAGATCTAGATCTAAATCTGCATGTGCTGATAGGTGATAAATAGAAAGATAGATGATAGATAGATAGATAGATAGATAGATAGATAGATAGATAGATAGATGATAGATCTAGATCTATTTAGATCTAAATCTGCATGCATTGCCTGGTGACCAGGGGAAATCACCCCATGACTATGAGGAAGGCAGTCCAAGCTCAGTTCTTACTGCCATCACCGAAGGTGAGATTATTGAAGAGATACTCTCCCCTGCTGCCTTCCAGGGCTCCCATCTTGTGCAGGTTGGTGAGATGGTCATCCAACTCTTTGAAAAATTTGACCAGCTAGTGCAACTAGTGATGCTACAGGAAGTTACACAGGTGGGATCCTTTCATCATTGGCTAGCTGGTGTCTATCCAGCCAGATCTGGTTCATGCTTTCCTCCACATGGAAGGCATACTCCATCACCTTCAAGCAGGTCTCCAGTCATTGTGGTCTAGCTTTTCATTGCCTTCTAGATGGACTTAGATCCCACTTTGGTTCTGCAGAAGCATGAGGTTCTCAGCCTGTTCTCTCTGCTCTTGCAACCGCTGCAGAGAGTCCTTATAGTATTTTCCACTTCATAAGTCGTATTTTAGCCCCAATGTATGGAGACATAACACTGTATAGTTTCATGGTTCTCAAATGTGACTACACATGAAATTCAGGGGATGTGTTTTTAAAAATCCTAATATCATAATTGCCTATCAGAGCATTTAAATCAAAATCTCCTCAGAAAGGACGTCATTGTTTTTTAAGATTCCTAGATGACTCTCACATGAATTCAAATTTGTGAACTATTGGTGTAATGTGGGTTTTCTCAGCTTGATATTTGGGCCAGGTAACTCTCTGCTGTGGGATGTTGTTCTCTGCATTGGAGTGTGGTTGGTTAGCTGCAGTTCTATACATTCCCACTAAATGCCAGTAGTGCTTATGAAATAAAATTGTCTCTAGACTTTTCCAAATGTCTCCTGGGGTTAAAATCATCCCTAATTGAGAACGAGTGGTAAAATGGAAATAAATAAACTCAACTATGGTTAAATCCAGTTTCGACCAATGTAGGAGTAAGCTCCCCTCCCCTGATAAATTATCTCAAAATTCTGAGGTATTAATCTGTTCATCTATATTTTGGAAATACAGCTTTTGAAGTATGTATAGCACTTGATATGTGGTAAGTAGCTTAAAATATTGGTTATTACTGTTTCAAATTTTTAGTGATGAAGGAAAAATTCTGTTGATTTTTTTGAGTCTTGCATGATATTTTGAAACATATACATTTTTAATCTTGGCAAAAAAAGAAACAGAAACTTTTTCTAAAAATAAGCAAGAATTTTAAGATACAGAGACTCTGAAGTTACAGTCAAATCCTGCTCTCAACTGCAAGAATATCCAACTTAAGACATCACTGTCACTGGAGAGCAATTCACAGGTCAGCTTCAATTATCAATTACCAAGAAGGTTGTGAAAGCAAAGTATGTCTGTGCCAACCAGTGGTTTTATACTTCTTGGTCAAATAATATATAGATCGCAACAGTACAAAAGATAATTGCCACTGTTCGAGAGTAAAACCTCTTAAAGGGCAAACCAGAAATATTCATTTTTCCTAGTTCCTTTGCTGAGTAGTGACTATAACTGTGACTTAACTTTAGTCACCTGAGCAATTGTAGGAAGGGTTGATCCAAGCAACTGATCAAGGGAAATAAACTATACCCACAAGGAATAATGTATTTAGAAAATATATCTATTTCATCATTTTGCAATTGTAATGTAGACCATGCATATGATGTGAGGCCCTGACTGCTAATCAGGGTAATTCTATTCATTTCAGGTATCGGGAAATGAGACTGAGTTTAGCCCCAATGTGTACAAACACAACACTGTATATTCTCATGGTTCTCAAATTTGACTGCACATGAAATTCAGGGGATGTGTTTTTAAAAATCCTAATATCGTGATTGCATATCAGAGCATTTAAATCAAAATCTCCTCAGAAAGGATGTCATTGTTTTTTAAGATTCCTAGATGACTCTCACATGAATTCAAATTTGTGAACTATTGGTGTAATGTGGGTTTTCTCAGCTTGATATTTGGGCCAGGTAACTCTCTGCTGTGGGATGTTGTCCTCTGCATTGGAGTGTGGTTGGTTAGCTGCAGTTCTATACATTCCCACTAAATGCCAGTAGTGCTTATGAAATAAAATTGTCTCTAGACTTTTCCAAATGTCTCCTGGGGTTAAAATCATCCCTAATTGAGAACCAGTGATGTAATGGAAATAAATAAAGTCAACTATGTGTTCTATGTGTTTATCTCTCCCTGTCCAACACACACTCCTGGCAACCACTGATCTTTTTCCTGTCTCCATAGGTTTGCATTTTTCAGAATCTCCTATAGTTGGACTCATATAGTATACAGCCTTTTCAGATTGGCCACTTTCACATACTAATATGCATTTCAGGTTTCTCATGGCTTGATAACTCATTTATTTGAGGAATGAATAATATCCCATTGTCTAGACTCTTCACAGTTTATTCATTCATACGTCCTGAAGGGCATCTTGGTTGCTTCCAATTTTGGAAATTATGAATAAATCTACTATAAATACCTTAATGTAGGTTTTTGTGTGAATGTGTTTTCAGCTTTCTTGGGTGAATACCAAGAAGCGTTATTGCTCAATTGTGTGGTAAGAATATACTTAATTTTGTAAGAAACCACCAAGCTATCTTCCAAAAGGGCTGTACCTCTTTACATTCCCATCACATTGTACAAGAGCACCTACTGCTTCACATCCCTGTCTGGATTTGTTGTCAGTGTTACAGATTTGGTTCATGCTGGTAGTGTAATGTGTTATCTCATTATTGTTTTAATTTCTGTTTCCCTTATGACATATGATGTTGACCATGTTTTAATATGCTTATTCCCCACTGTTTCCATAGTTGTTATTTATTTTTCTATATTTCATTTTGCTTAGTCCCCACTGATGCATCTTTGAATACACCATTCTTTCTTCTGCCAATTCAAATCTACTGTTGAGTCACTCTAGTAAAATTTTTATTTCAGTTATTATACTTTTAACTCCAGAATTTCCATGTTTTTTTTAAAAATAATTTGTCTCTCTGTTGCTATTCCCTATTTGGTGAGATATTGTTGTTATACTTTTCTTTAATTCTTAGATTTGGTTTCCTTTCAGTTTTTCTTCTTGGTTTGTTTTTTAATGTATTTACAATAACCTCTTTGAAGCTTGTGTCTGTTATGTACAATTTGGGCTTCCTCAGGGACAGTTTTTATTGGCTGATTTTTTTTTTGTATAAAGGCCCTACTTTACTGTTATATTGCATATTTTTTATTGTTTAAAATTAGACATTTTAAATACTGTGATGTCATAAATATGGAAATTAGATTCCTTACCCTATTTCCCAGTTTATTATGGTTGCTGTCATGAAATTCTGGTCTATGTTGAGATTGGAAAAGCAGGACAGCATTGGTTATAGAAGACCAAAATTTATTATTGGTACACTATTTGTGAGGTTGTCAACTAGGTTATGAGAAAAGTAAGTATGACTAATTTCTCTAGAAGTTGATGACCTAATGAGTGGACAGGCATAGAAACAATTGATTGTATTTATTTTGTTATGGTGTTTATCACCTTGTTCTGCATCATGGTATTTCAATTGCAGCCATGTGTACTTTTGTTTTCGGGTGTAAATGTCCTGGGACTTAGAGATACCCTCATGATAGCATTGTTTTCTGAGGAAGAATTGCCATTTACCAGATGTCCATGGAACAAGGTGTAATTGGGGCATTCAAAATGGAAGAAAAACATTTAAGCAGACCACAGAAGTACAAATAGAGTGGGCATGACAGATGGAAAGAAATGACTTTGAGAAGCAATATGGACCATTGATTTGATGTATTTTATGTAAATCTGATAGTCATTCAGATCTGCATTTCATAGAGGATGAAGTTGAAGTATTAGAGTTGACTAATATCTTAATGTACTTTATGGAAAACAGATAGTTTTTGAAAATTAAGTGTAATAAGGAAACTTCAGGTCCACATCTCTTACAGGAAACTTCCACATAAATTGGAAGGTATGGCAAGCCATTTGACCTTCTGCAGATGAATACTTTTCTTTTTTATTGTTTACAGATAATATGAAATAAAATGGGCATACAGACATGGTAGTTGAAAATGTCCCTGGATAGTGTAAGCGTATAAGTCAAAAAGGAAAGAGGGAGAAGAAATAGAAAACTTCTGGTCACAGGGTATAGCAATGTTAGTGCAATGATATTATGGAGATATTTTTAGAGAACTGAGTGGGAGGTTCTGGCCCCTAAATTGCATGCTAAAACTGACACTTTCCATATACATAATTTCACTAAATATCTACAGAACAGAAACAGCTGAAAACCTAAAAAAATTTTTAAAGGCTGTTACATTACAAATTAAAATCATTTTTTAATAATTGGCTTATTTTGTGTTATTAAGATTATCTATTATAAGATAGGTTCCCAGTAAAAGAAGATCAGTGGTCTCAGTGAGCAACTTAAATATGCCCCAAATACACATTTTTTAGCGTAAACTATACATATAGCTCCTACACCTGCACAGAGTAGGGGAAAGAGACAACGTATCAGGTCTGAAGAATACACATGTGTGTGTGTGTGTGTGTGTGTGTGTGTGTGTGTGTGGTTTCAGGAGTTGCTGGCCTTTCTCACAGATAGTTTTTGTTCTAAACATTTCTCTCACCTTTTAGGTACTAGATACCCTTAGCTCCTAATGGTATACAGACAACTGCAGAAGACTCTAAGTTCTCTGCAGACTTTGCAGGGCAGGAAGTCACTCTGACAACATAAAGAAAGAGGTACTTGGAATGGACTCCTGAAGATAGGATAGGAAGGAAAGGTCACAATTTCATTTACATAAATAAAGTGGAGAAAGGAATAGAGACATGAGTATTTACAACATGTTAGATCTCTGAGAACAACGGACCTATAGTTTTCATTGCAAAGTAGAATATGTTTCTTTTTGTTGTGAAAATAACTATGAGTTGGAGTCCAATTGCTGAAGTCAAAGAATTAATGGGAAGAAATATACTTTGGAAGGAAGAAGGACCTTCTAAGGATTTTTTTTGAGGGACAGGGTAATAATGGGAGAAAGAAAAAGCAACAACAAAAAAGGAAATTCTTCAACTTCTTTTCCTGTAAAAGAAAAGAGGTTAAAGATCAGAAAAGAAACAATAAACTGAAGCAAAAATCTGTATGTGATTCTTTTAGCTTAAGTATTCTCAGGAGCCTTGAAGCTTATATAACATACTTAGTTATTATAAAAATAGATATATATTTTAAAGAAGAAAGTGAGAAAGAAAAGTGTGTTTGAAGGAAGGAAGACTTAAGGAAGGGAAGAAAGAAAAAGGGAGGAAAGGGAAAGAAAGAAAGAAAGGAAGGAAGGAAGGAAGGAAGAGGAATGTGGGAACAGTGATTGAATTCCGTCAAGATTCAGAGTGATGTGGAAAACAAAGACAAAAGAAAAAATTAAATTTCTTTACAACCTAAAACCCATTGACAACTCCTTAAGACCAGCGCAGTGATCTTCCTCTAGGAACTCAACTGGCTCCATGTTAATACTTGACTGGAGGCAAGAGGCAATCTTAGTTTAGCATTAGCCTGACATCCAGGATCACCATAAGTCTCTTTTTAACATATAAAAACTCCTTTGGAAACTTGCTTTATCTCTACTCTCCAAGTTATATGTTAGCCTTCATCTTCCAAGCATATAGCTGACTGATACACATCTGAAGGGTCTCATGACTAAGGTTTTACTTGACTGTAGTAAATGACCTTTTCCTAACAACAGCTAGCTTCTCAAGGTCTGGAAGCCTTGCTTCCAAATTCCTTAGAGACTTAGGGTATCCCTAATCCCCTCCCAACTTGAAAATATGTAACCAGCCATTGCTCAAAGTCCCAGGGCAGCTCTTTCTGCCAATGGGTCCTGTCCCTGTGTTTTAACAAAACCACCTTTTTTACAAGAAGGATACCTCAAAAATTCTTTTATGATCATTTGCTCCTGAAGCCTAATATTTGCACATCATAGAGAATTCACAGAAAGAAAAAAATTGAAATTTAAATAAAAAATAAATTAAAATTAAATTTAAAAAATCCCATCTATTTTCATTTATGTATGCAGCATTATTTCTTAGACGTAATGCAGCATAGTGGTAACAGGAAGATTTTAGATTGAGATAGACTGGCTGGAAATCCTGTCCCTCAGTTTTCTCGTTTATACATCAGTTAATACCTGAAATTGGCAAAGTACTATACACTTCTCTCTTCCTCTGTACACACGCGCACGTGCGCGCGCGCGCACACACACACACACACACACACAGCTTTTGACTTTAAAAGTTCTATAGAGGGGTAGCATCTCGGTGCGCCTGGGTGGCTCAGTCGGTTGAGCAACGGACTTCGGCTCAGGTCATGATCTTGTGGTTCACGGGTTTAGGCCCAGGTCGGGCTCTTTGCTGACAACCTACTCAGATCCTGGTGCTTGCTTCGGATTCTGTGTCTCCTTCTCTCTTTGCACCTACTCCGTTCATGCTCTGTCTCTCAGTAATAAATAAATGTAAAAAAAAAAAAAAAGTAGCATCTTGTGGATACATGGATTGTGAGAGGTTTAGAAAAAATATGGCATAAGGATAAATAAGATTAACATTTAGTAGATACACATCTCCCCAGCATAACTTTTTTTATATTTATTGTTTATTGTCTATCTCCTTTACTATAATACTTGGAGAGCAGATGTTAAGGCTCTTTTCTTTAGTGATGTTATCCAACTGTCTAGAACAGTGGCTACCACACAGTAAATCGACAATAAACACTTGTTACATGAGTGAATGAATGAATAAAAGAAACATCTATTAAAACCACGTATTTTTTATTTTTATTTTTTTAATGTTTATCTAATTTTGAGAGAGAGACAGAGAGAGAGTGTACAAGCAGGGAAAGGGCAGATAGAGAGCGAGACACAGAAGACAGCGAGCCTCCAAAGCAGGCTCCAGGCTCTGAGATGTCAACATAGAGCCCAGTGTAGGGCTTGAACCCACAAACCACAAGATCATGACCTGAGCCAAAGTCAGATGCCCAACGACTGAGCCACCCAGGCACCCCAAAATCACTTAATCTTTTTGTTCTGTTACTATGTTTATAGCGACTATTTTGTTACAGTAATTAGAAAGCCTACAATTTATATTTTACTACAAGAAGGAGAAAAGGCATAGACAAGGAAAATATTCCCTAGTTATACCTTGACATTGTTTGATTGAGATTCCATGTGAATCTTAATTTTCTATTCCCCACTGACCTTTGAATTGGCCCCTCCTCTATTTAAGAGCTGATTAGTCACCCTTTCTTGTTGATATTATTTCTCCACAGCTGGAAATTCAGCAAGACAACAGCTTGTCTAATGAATTCAAAATTGTTCTCCCTGGAATGGGCAGATTTTTTACAGGGTCATGTATCTAACAGACATGGTACTCTTATAAAATCTTCTCAATGCTTATTGATTTATAGGGTGGGGATGAAAGCTGGTTTGGACACCTGTTAACCGAGGGTATTGAAGATGGAAGAATAGGTCTACATTAACTCTGTGCTACGGCACACGTTTCCAAGAGCCCACCTGGAAGAGAGTTTAAATTAGGCTTCCTTGGGAGGAAATTAGGGTTCTTTAAGACTCCCAATATGGCAGGGTATTAGGACTGAGGTCTAATTTTAAACCCAATTTAGAGAACATTAGCTTGCATCCCTTGAGCCTATGTCTCCAAATGTGAAGTGAAGAATTTTCCACTAATGAAGACAAAGACTTCAAGCAGAGGTCATTTCAAATCTGCAGGCAGAGGATAGAGGGTTCCTTTTCTGGCTCCATTAGACAGTTTTGTTTATAATATTGTTCCCAGGCTTGCTTGACAGCCATCTGCATGGGACACTTATAGACTCTGCAGTAGGAAATACAGAAAGAAATGGAAATCTTGTTATTGAATGCTCTGTACCTTGTCAAGATCTGGAAAATGTCAAGGTATTTTCTTTTATTCATAAAGCTGATGTGTTCTTAATTGAGGCAGTGGATAAGAGAAAGACAAATAATTTACACAGAGAATTGTTACTGACCACACTGATTGTTCAGGTAGTTTGCTTCCAATTATGGGGTGAAAAAAATGGAGATACCTTTGTAATTAATTGGATGAGGAAAGGAGAATGTAGCTTAATAGAGTCAAAGGCAAATATTTGCCAGTCGCAAACATGGTAATAATAGCCCCTGCCCTAACTACCACAGTGGTTATCATGAGGATTGGATGATTTACTAAATGAAAATGAGATAATTAAGATTCTGAATACTTTAAAATGTACAAAAATCTCCTACATCTTCCCATCATGGGGAGACATATCCTGTAGAACTTTGGGCAAAAGTAGTCACTTTGAAGAGCGTAGATGAGGAGACAGATGGAGAAAGAGGGAGATGGAGGGAGAAAGACAGAGACTGAGAGATAATCAGGGAGTAAGACAATGTAAACCTAGAAGGCATTTTACAAAACCTAAATTAGTAATAATTTCTGTTATACATCAATTTGTCTTTAACCAGACCTGGGCACCTAGAATTTAATATCTCCCTCCTCTGTGTTTCACTGGGGTCATTATGAAATCATTTTACCTTATTATGGATAACATGGATGCCAGGAGGGAATTTATTTTCTAACCATGTTGGTTTTCCATTCAAGACTGTGATGCTTTTCTGATTCTATGGGCCCTGAAATACAACTTCCACAGCCACCTCCTTTTTCTCCCAGCCTCACTTTGACTCTTGGTCCCCATTCTCTTGCAGATATCAAAAAGTGTACTTCTGTTTCTCCTGACTGCACCTTCTCTTTTATCTTTAAGGAAGCACCTGTATATTTCCTAAGCTTTTATTGCATAAATCCTGCTTCCACCTTTTCCATATATGTAACTAGCTTTTATTATTTATGATGTCCCAGGCAGCATGCTGAAAGTTTACAAAATTATCTCTTCACATTGGTATAGCCCAGAACAGTAGTTATCATGAGCCCTACTAATGAGGAAGAAAAGAAGGGTGAGAGAGTTAAAGAACTAGTAAATAGCAGATAGTGGATTTTATCAGGTCTGTCTGTTTTCACTTCTTGAACCTACCTGCCAAACTCCCCTTGTAATAAACTTCTTCTCTTTTAGAGTTCCAAATATTAATTTCTCACCCAATTTTTTTTTCTAATTTTTGTAATTCATGGTTACTGGAACTTGAAATCTCATAGTTTCCAAAAAATAATTAGCAAAATAAATTTGTGCATAAATTCATCTTCAGCCGTACAAGAGTAATTGGTAGCGAAACTTTTCCATGTAGCTGAAAACCATATAACCACCCATTAATTCCCATTATAATTAATGTAAAAATGCACTGTTACTATTAATGGATGTAATTACATACTGTAGATAACTGTAAACTCTATCATTATACTAATGAAATGTAAAACATTCTTGAAGGAACCTAGGAACTTTGCAGCAGCTGAAATACCAGGGTACAGCATTTCACCACTTATTGGAGACTGAAGAGATATTTATAATATATTTGAGAATAAGTTTTGTATAATATCCAGATAATTTTTATTATTATTATTATTATCATTATTATTAAACAGAGCATTGAAACAGGGGCATAAGGGAGTATACCAGGCAGAACATTACTTCCAAATGCTCAGGGAAAAAAAAGGCATATGGGGAAATTTCTTCCTTAAATAAGTTGACATGATTATTTTTTTAAATGATTTTAAACACAAATAGCTGTAATAGCATCTGTCTCTTGCTAGAGTACACAAATGCTTCTCTTCAGGAAAAATATCTCTGATCTCCCTTTTTGCTTTCCTGAAACTTCCTCCTCCAGACCTCTCCCTACTCACTCGCACCCTGGGATCTGGATGCAAATGTCACCTCTTCAGAGAAGCTCTAAGCTCTCCTCTCTCATTCCTCTCACTGCGCTTATTCTGCCATGTTTTCTTTCTTTAAGTCATTTCATTTATTTATTTATTTTTGTTTCTTTCTTGTCTATTTGGAGGGGGGAAAATGCTGTTCTATTTTCTTGGCTGAGACCCCTGGATACTTTCTTCCCTCAACCCCCTTAATAAAAAGACAGGTTAACAGGAGAAAAACAAACCAAAGTTTAATAATATGTATACCTCTAGTATACCTGAATGAGACCCAGGAAAACTGACTGACTTCCTGAAATGGACCAAGCCCCCACCTTAAAATCCATCTCCAGCTAAAGACCAAAGAAAAGATTACTTTTTGGAGGGGATGGAGTGTAGTCAAGGGAGGTTACAAAGAAAAGCACAGTAAACAAGGATATTTACGCAAATTTAGATTCCTGTCTTCTGCACTGATAAGAGATTTAGTCATTTTCTCTTCCTGGTACAGAGAGGGAGATACCCTTACATATGGAGATTTTCTTTACTAATGTAAATATCTCATACAAAAAGGTAACTTCTGCTGTTCTTTTTTTTTTTTTTTTAAGTTTATGTATTTACTCTTAAAGAGACTAATAGAGGGAGCAGGGAAGGAACAGAGAGGGAGAATCCTAAGCACCCTAGCAGGCCCCACACCAGCACCGGCCTAATCCAGGACTCAAACTCTAGAAACTGATTATGACCTAACCTGATCAGGACCTGAGCTGAAAACAAGAAGCAGATGCCACCCAGGTGCTGAATAACTTCTACTGGGTTTTGATGGCTTTCCCTGTGTCCACTGTTTCATTTGTATCCTTTGAAATATCATTTCCTATAAATTGGCAACAGGGAACAAGTTGGACATGCCATTAATATTTCAAGTGCAGGCAGTCTTGTGGGATTGAGCACTTACTTATACTATGGGTCTGAAGCTCTCTCTGGGTGAATAGTGTCAGAACTGAATTGGATTGTAGGACACCCAGTTGGTGTCCACCTGAAATCTGGTGTTTCTTAGTGTGGAGAATCATCCACATATTTGGAGTAGAGAACTATTAAGTGACTAGAGTTTTTCCTTTATATCTACTGTCTATATTTCCTAAACCTGTATTCTTTCTCTCCTCCACTTCATTTAGTTCATTCCACTGAGCTCAATTCACTCTGCTGTCTGTGCACTTATAAGAGTCACCAAGGAGAAATTCAATGGATATTTTTAGTCTGCATCCAACTAGATCACTCAACTCTTTTAATCAAGTAGATGACTCTTGAAACCTCTCTTTTCTTGTCCTCCAGCTCAGCCCCTCCCCGTGGTTGTTCTTGTATAGTTTTGCATTTACTCCCATTTTTTAAAAGATTCTTCTACACTGTTAGTACAGTTCTGGGCCTTCTTTCTACTGTTAATCACTATGCAGTCTCACTACTAAGTAGTACTTATGTGCTGATAATATCTTGAGTTACATCTCCAAGAGAAAACTTTATTTTACTCTCCAAACATGTCTTTCCATTCACCTTCTTGACATCAGCACTTACATTTACCCTACTATTAAAATGTGACTTCTCAATCAACTAACAATAAAAATATTCACAATGTTCTCTAAGATTGTCTATGATTTGCCACCTGCCATCTCACCAACTTCACCTCTTGTTAAATTTCCTTTGTTTCCACTAAGGGCTAGCCACACTCTTCTTCCCTTTCTTCAAATTATTCAGACTCTTTGCAAAATCAGGGGCTTTCTATCTGTGACTCTGCCTTACCCCTCTTTACTTCTGTCTTGACCTGGTTAACTTCTCCTTGCTCTTTAAATATTAGCTGAAATGTCATTTTTCTTCTTTGAGGACTTTCCTAAGAACCCAATGAAACTGGGCTCCCTTATTATTTTATTTCATAGATTCTTAAAATGTTTTTTCAGAGTACTTCCAGGACTTTATTTCTTAGAGTGTCTCCAAAAGATTTAGAAAAATATTTCTCCTCCAGGAGATGCATTGTAAAAAGAGATTCTTTCTGTGTGAACACCTAATAGTCCTTTCTCCCAACTGGTAGAGCTCCATGCCATGATGTCTATATTTCCATGATGGCATGGCTATGCAGTCAGGCTAGATTTCTGCCTCCACTTATGCCCTTTGCCTGGGTACTTGGTGCAGGGCACTCGTGTGGCCTTACACTGCCAACTAGAAAACACTTGCCGCAATACATGCTGTGTGTGTTTATCTATATATATGTATATGTGCATATATATATGTATCTATATATATAAATTTTACATATGAATATATATATGTATTGTGTGTATATATGTATGTATTTATGTGTACACTACCCAACATATCTGTTAGATCTAGGAAGACAGGGACCATATCATTGTCATTATCTAGTGTGTACTTAGAACTTAGTATAGCTTCTAGCAAATGAGGGCACCCAGTAAACATCAGCTGAACCATATAACATTTTTTTTTTCTTTTTGGCATGGGAGACAAGTCTGCAAAAATGTTCAGTACCATGTGGTTAGGATTATTTCACATATATATTTACTAAATTCTCTTCCATGGATGAGGATTTAATAGACTGTATCACCTAGTATCTTGGGCCAAATGTTCACCTTTTTTTCCTGCCCAGTGTGTTCAGGAAACATCTCCTCCCAGTAGCATAGATTCATAATTTCTGGAAAGCATGATGTCACAGTTACTACCTATGTCATAAATGTAAGAAACATTGAAACATTTTTGATTGATGAAATGAATTGGATTGAATTTGGATTGAATAGATTGAATTTTGTAGTTACAAAGATGAATTTCTGCAAATACATATATAGGAAATAAGGGTAATCCAGAAAAGACTCCTATATAGCTGTCTGGTGGAAAAAATGAAAGTCCCAGCAAAAAGTAGCAGAGTTTCCAAATTGTTCATGGGTAATGATTTTGCTGGAGGTAAGACAAAATTGCAGGCTAAGGATTCTATGAAAACCTATGGGTATTACAATGGTATTTCAAAATAGAACTTTACAAAACTGCATTAATGGAAGTGATTACAGAATTTTGCAGGAACTCTGTCAATACAAATGTGTGATCATATTTCTGGGCTCCTCCCAGAAATGTCATCTAGTGGTATTTTACAACTATCCATAGGCTATGAATGTCAGGCTTTGTAACCCAGTGAAAATATAATTTTGGTCTAGTAACTATATTTTAAGAGTATCAGTTTCTTAATGTATAGAATGGTAATTAAAAATAGCATTTATTTCATTGATGCCTCCTACAAACATATGAAAACAATATCCCATAATGCCTAATCAATAAACAGTTTTACAGTTTTCTACTTTCTTTTTTCTTGGTTACTTCTATTCCCTTATCTACCGCCTGATAAGTAATATGATTCCACAAAATCAAAGAGAACAACTACTTTTTATTTACTTTTATTTTTTTAGTATAATTGGCACACAATGTTACATTAGTTTCATGTTTACAACATTGTTCAACTTCTCTATATATTATGCCGTGTTCACCACAAGTATAGCTACAATATGTCACCATACAACACTATTACACTGACTATAATCCCTATGCTGTGCTATGTATTTCCATGACTTATTCATTCCAACTGGAAACCTATATGTCCCACTCTTCTTCACTCTGTTTGTTAATGGCCCTACCCCACTCCCTTCTGGAAGCCATCAGTTTGTTCTCTGTCTTTACAGGTCTGCTTCTACTTTTTTTTGTTTGTTTACTAATTTGTTTTGTTTTTTAGATTCCACATATGAGTAATATGATATTTGTCTTTCTCAGTCTGACTTATTTCACTTAGCATAATACCCTTGAGGCCCATGCATATTGTCACAAATGGCAAGTGCTCATCTTTTTGTACAGCTGCATAATATTCTATTGTATATATGTATATAGCACATCTTACTTATCCATTCATCTATTGAAAGACACAGAGAAATAGACACTTTTCTTTGCCATAGCTCCTGTGTACTCTCCTACAGAGAAAACTTTACATCTCCAAGCTCCATTAACTTTATTCTCATTGTCCAGCCAGGGCTAAGAATGTTACTGGGTTTATTTCTATGGTTAGCTTTGAGGTTCTCCACATATTTGTTGGTTACTCAGTTTCAGAGTAAGGAGAGGAATGAATAGAATGCAAGGGTCATAGCATGATATCAGAGAAGGTTGGTCATTTGTAAGTTAATCAACAAACTAGGCCACAAAGGAAATAATAAGAAAAAGTAGGGATGGCACCATTATAGCCTGGAATCACAGAAAGTCACTATTGTTCTTTATTATATTCTTCAGTGTGGACTAGGAGAAGCCCCTCAATTTTTTACTATGTCCATGGAGTGAACATTTGTGGTTATAAGTGACCTAGGTGGTTAGAAGTGACAATTTCAAATTCTTTAACTTTGTACCACTTACCACATTCTTCCCTTACTGATCAGAAAGATTTTACATGGTTTAAGTATAGTGATAAGTAGGTGGGCACAGTGTGGGAAATTGGTTTAATGATTGTGTTTATACATCTCTGTCTAGATATGGAGTACTTAACTCATTTAAGAAACAGTCTTGAAGACATCTTCATCACTGTCCCATAAGTGCCCTTGTAAGAGTCTTTATAGTTACTCATTGAGAATCTTAGAGCTGGGCATGTATCATTTTTCTGCACTATCAGCATTGGATAGAAGAGAAGAGAGTGATCATTCATGCAGTATGATTATAAAACTATCATGAATTGAAAAGCTGGCAAAATTACTTTCTACCTTCTCCAATCTCCTAATGTATCATGCATACATATAGAAATAATATGAGCCTAGCTTTATATGTGATAGACTTTAAAAGACTGCTGCTCCACCCATTGAAAACAGACCTTTTAGGAACATTCCAAAAAGTAGTAAGTACCATGACATGGGAACATCACCTCCCACTGCAAACATTGATAAGATGGAATTTTATTTTTTGCAGATTTTCAAGTCAGTCTTGGATGGCCATGACAACTAAGCAATCCCTGCATTCTTGTATACAAATGTGTCTCTGATATTGTAGACAAAAATGCTATAGATAAAAAACTCTGCGTTCCTTTTTGGGAAGTAAATATTCTGATATTATCTTTACACTATGTAAAAAAATGCAAAGGGATTTTTCTTTCTTTTTGTCATGGAGTTCTATTGGTCATATGTAAATGGATAGCTTTTTAAATGAAGCACACAAGCTAATAAACTACAAAAAGGGAATATTGAAAAATATGGAGCAAATTGTTTAGAAAGATTTTTTAGCCAAAAAAACAAAAAACAAAAAACCTTTCTTTCAAGTATAGTTTACTTGAAACTTCAACACAGAAAACAATTTTTGGAGGATTAAAAACAAGTGATGATTGTAATGGAGGTGGAGAATCTATGACACTACTTGGACCTTTCTCTTCATCCCTCCATTAGCAGCACCTGGGCCAGGTTCTGTGGAGTGCTATTTGAAAGCAACTGATACACTGTAGTTCTCTTCATTTTTTAGAGGATGACAGTGAACTCAAGAGACACAACTGAATGTTTAAGGGCATACAATCTAAAAACTGTGTCACATAAATCTTTTTTTTTCCCTACCCCAAAGTACTCAATCATTTCTATGTTCAATAAATATGACAAAGGAGTACCTCCCTTGAACTAGGTTTGTACTGTATGAGTACCCACCACCCACCCCTAAATAACTATTTTCATCAAAAACAATGTAGATGTTGAACTGGTTTAAATGTTTTTCACTTCCAACATTTGTACCTTCAAGGACTATTTTCTTCCTTCCTTCCTTCCTTCCTTCCTTCCTTCCTTCCTTCCTTTCTTTCTTTCTTAAAATAAAATAATGCACTCTGTATTCTTTTCATTTTTACTAGAACTTCTGCCTAGCTATTGGTTGTTGATATCTGATCTTGCGAGAACATACCCACTACCGAAAGTGGAACCTGGAAGATAAATGTAATATGTATAGTTGAGTGCCAATGGGGAGAACACTTCTGGATATTTTCAACATAGACAATTAAGAGGGCAAATCGTATCCTGACAAAGCAAAGGGAAAAGACTTTAAATGAGTAGGTTGGGTGGATTTTGTGGCTATGGAGTCATCTTTTAATATAATAAATCCTCTTTTTTTCCACTATAGCCTTCTCCACCAGTCTGAAAGTTTCTTTCACTCAGAAACTCTTTTCTGCCAGGACATGGTACATTATAATCTGTGCCAATATGTATTGAAATCCCCCAACCACCACCACCCCCAAAATGATGAGGGAGCCATTTTGAGTTAATGATAGAAAAATGAGCAGTTAAAAGTGATGTTTCAAGAAATGTATTTGATGATAGAATTTTTTAAGCTTATTTATTTGTTTACTTACTTATTAGAGAGAGCAAGCACAGGCTAGTGAGGGACAGAGAGATGGAGATAGAGAATCCCAAGAAGGCTCTGCACTGAAGCCAAAATCAAGAGTTGGACACTTAATAAATTGAGCCACCTGAGCACCCCTGATAATAGAAATTTTTAAAGGCTGAAGAGGGAGAAGGTGGGGCACCTGGGTAACTCGGTTAATTATCCAACTTCAGCTCAGGTCATGATCTAATGATTCATTGGTTCAAGCACCTCATCAGGCTCTCTGCTGTTAGCACAGAGCCCTCTTGGGATTCTGTTTGCCCCCATTCCTCTGTCTCTGCCCCTCCCCTGCTCACATACACTCTCTCAAAAATAAATAAACATTAAAAAAAAAGAGGGAGAAGGTTAGAGATAAAGAAACTATTTGGTACAGTAATGCAATAACCCATATGGAAGGTAATTGCTTCACAATCCCTCTCTTCTAAATATGGAAGAAAGCCTAACAAGCAAGTTTAGTTTCTTGCACATGGCTTTCTCTAGCCATTATGACCTTCTTTGAGCTTTTCTTTCCTGAATGTCAATTTTACTTGACAGCTTCCCCACATTTTATCACTTATACAGTAGGTCACATCACCTAATTATCTTCATGTGTTAAATTTCTCTCTACAATTAGCTCTGTGAGAATAAGGCCTATATTTATTCCATTGTTTTATTTCTTATTACACTTATCACAGAACTGTGTGTGGTGTAGATGTTCAATAAAAAGAAGATATAACCTTAACATGTTTCCATCAAGAAGAAAGGGACTAAATTAGATTTGACCAAGAAGAGGGGCCAGGATGGTGGAGCAGCATGGAAATTCTATGCTTCTTTCACCCATGAAATGGAGCTAGATCAGCACCAAACCATTTTGCATACCTAGAAAATGTATCTGAGGATTAACACAGTAATCTGCAGAACTCAACAGGTGCATGGCACAGGGAGGTGAACTGGGGGAGAGAGAAGTCGAGGAGGGTAGGGAGCTGTTTTTGCAAATAGAGGACAGAGAAGGGGGGGATACAGAAACATACTCCCCCAAAAAGTAGCTGGAGAGAAAGAGAAAGAGTGGAAACACCCACAAGTGACTGAACAAGAAAGAGAGAAAGGAGACAGGAGAGGGTTTCAATAACACTGTGTCTCTATAAACAGGGGAGCACAGAGTCAAATTCCAGAACTCAATACCTGGTGATGCTCTGGTGAGAAGGATGAAAACCCAGGAGGAGACAGCAAGATCCGAGGGTTCTGAAGACTACATGGGGGAAGTAGATATCCTGCTATGAGGGCATTTGGTAGATGGCTTCCCCACAGGCAAAGGTCTGAGCAGACCCTACAGACTGGCCATGTTTGCTGGCATTGGAACAAAGATGCCACAGTGTAGCAAAACCTGGTGCCAGTTGTGTTGTGATTTGTCATAATTTCTGAACCTCTGCTGCCACGCAATTGCATGAACTTTAGCTGGAGCAAGCTGGCACTGGGCCACAATCTTTGAGTCTCTGTGGCATTGCAATTGTAGGAACATTCCCAGAAGTAGGTCAGCACCTGGCCATTGCATAAGCCTCCCCTAGAGGGTCAGGTTGGGTCCAAGCTTCAGGGTGCTCAGAAGTGAGGGGTTTGGAAATACAGCACCATATGAGATAAAATTCAGGAGGGAGGTGCCACCTGAAGGCTGATGGCTTAGACACAAATAGTGTAGAAGCGGGGAGTGGACAGAGCCAGAAACAGAGATGTGCTTGGATGAACGTTGGTGAGAGGACACATCTGGTGCTAGAGACTGGAAAGCTGGGTGATGCCATTTTCGCCTCTCCTGCATATTCACATAAACACATACATGCACCAAACGGATCCACCCCACTAAAGTAAGCAGCACCACCTAGTAGAAATTGGAGCCTTACACCAAACCCTATCCAACTGTGCCAAACAAGTCCTAGAGGAACACCATAATTCTTACTGTCCGCTTAGTGTACAGACTATAAAGTGCTTCATAGTTTGACTTCTCAGGGAAACTGGATATAATTCCACTCAAATTTCATTCTGTTCACTGGTCCATGTATTCATTTTTTTCTTTTTTTTCCTTTTCTTATTCTCGGATACAGAAAAAATATTTTTATTTTGCGGTTTTTATGTTTTTTTAATTTTTTACTTTTTATTTTTTACTTTATATCATTTTATTTTATACAATTATTGTTAAATTTTTAAATGTTTTTCTACTTTTTTTTCTTTTGTTTTCTTCCCCTTTTTGCTCTATTCTGTCAAGCTTATCTCAACAACCAGACAAAAACACACCTAGGATATTGCTTCCATTATTCGATTTTTTTGTGTTGTTTTTAGTTTTTAAATTTTTATTTTATTCTGTTTCTTCCTCCAAAATTAAGAAATGTAGGAATTCACTTCAAAAGAAAGAACAGACAGAAATAATAGCCAGGGACTTAATAAGCACAGACGTAAGCTAGATGTCAGAATTGAAATTTAGAATTGCAATAATAAGAATACTACCTGGGGTGTAAAAATGCATAGAATCCCTTTCTCTGGAGATAAAGGAAGTAAAATCTAGTGAGGTCAAAATTTAAAATGTAATAACTGAGATGCAATCTTGAATGGATGCCACAGTGGCAAAGATGGATGAAGCAGAGCAGGAATCAGCCATATAGATAATAAAATTATGAAAAATAATGAAGCAGAAAAAAGAGGGAAAGTAAGGAAAAAGTATGATATAAGAATTAGATAACTTAGTCACTCACTACAAAGGAATAACATCTGAATCATAGAAGTTCACAAGAAAACCATTAGAAAACATTTGGAAAGACAATGCATATTTGGAGATTAAAGAATATCTTACTAAAGGATGAATGGGTTAACCTAGAAGCTAAAGAGGAAATTATAAAGTACATGGAAGCCAATGAAAATGATAACACCACAGCCCAAAACCTCTGGGATGCAGCAAAGACATGAGGAAAGTATATAGCAATCCAGGCTTTCCTCAAAAAGGAAGAGAGTTCTCAAATATACAACATAAACTTACACCTTAATGAGCTAAAAAAAGAACAGGAAATTAAACCCCAAACCAACAGAAGATGGGAAATAATAATGATTAGAGCAGAAATCAATGCTATCAAAATAAAAATTTAAAAAGAATCTAAACAAATCAATGAAACTAGGAGCTGGTTCTATGAAAGAATTAATGAAATTGATAAACCTGTAGCCAATTTGATCTAAAAGAAAAAGGAATGGACCCAAATAAATGAAATCAAGAATGAAAGAGGAGTCATGTGCCTGATTGGCTCAGTCAGTTGAGCATCCAACAAGGCATTAAGGAAGGGGCATTGTGGAAGACGCTTGTGGGGTTGAGCATTGGGTGTTATATGTAGGGGGTTAATCACTGGATTGTACTCCTGAAATCATATTTGCACTGTATGCTAAGTAACTTGGATGTAAAGTAAAAATAAATTTTAAAAAAAGCATTTAGTATTTAAAAAATGAAGAATAGGTGCCAGATGAGCTCAGAAGACAGAAAGATCACTATATAATGATCTCAGTGAAAGTATAAAAAAAAATGTACTAAACATTTAAGTTTTAAACTTGATCACCTTATATTAAATAAAATTTAAATGGCTTGATTTAAAAAATTATATTTGACCATATGCTTCCACTTTGTGAAAATCCTGCTTATCTATTGATTTGAATTATAATACTCATATTCTATTACACCACATGCATATATCTGGAAAGATGAAGTTGGTGTTTTAGTAAAAAAGAAAACATATGTGTATATACCATATATCTACCATATATATATTTACATTTGAGAAATCTTGGAATAAACAAATTAAGAAGTTTTCATTGCAGTCAGATTTCTAAGAGTCTTTAGTTTGTAAATGTGGATGGAGACCTCTAAGAGGGGAATTGGGTAGTCTGGGCATTTCACCAAATATGAAATATATTTGAAAATCTGCCTTTTAGTCAGAATACTTATTAAAATCCTATGGGTAGGTAATCCTGTTCTGTATAACAAATGGCATAGATGGGAGCCTCCATGTTGGTCTAGACTCCTTAGCATGTATGAACTTCCATAACCAGACCACACCTTACCCTCTTTGTAATGCTCCCTCTCCTCCACCCAGCCCTACATCCAAGACATATTTCATTTGTTGTTTTCCTTAAAAACACTTATATTTGTTTTATTTTATTTTTATTTATGTATTCACTTACTTCTATGGACCTCAAGTAAAAGCTGTTGGGCCATTCTCTCTTCTCATATAATGCAATAATAATAAATAGCCTTATAAAATGTATATTTGTGCAACTGCATTTTCAGTTAATACAGATGTTACTTTACCAGAAATTTCATTTTGGATTCTGTTTTTACCCTTGACATTGTTTCAAAGTGGATATATGTTGGCTCATGTGCATTTATATTATTACTTCTAAATGCTCCATAGTAGCTCTTAGAATTTATTAAGTAGTCATAAATAATATTCATTCTCCTTTTATAGATGAGTACAGTGTCTCCAACATCTTGCTTAAAAAAACATAATAACATAAGCAATAATATCAGGTATATTGACTTACCTTGGTATGTTGTTGCTGGATCACAAGATAGATGCAGTCTATAAAGCTTCTCACTTTCAATATTTTCACCAGCTTTTTGCTGTATCCACCTTTTGAGACCTTATGAATTTATAGTAATAGCTTAGTATTTATAATAGCTTACTGTTTCTGCACCTGAAGCAGGAATGCCATAGTGTTTTCGTTTTTGTTCTTGTTCTTTTTGCTTTTTATTGTTTTCTTGTTTTATTTTTACAGCTTGGTAGCAAGTCCTTATTTGGTAGTGTGAGAAATACACTAGTGTTATGACAATTATTTTATATTAAATAATGGAGCTCAGTAAATACTAAAATTGAATTTGAAAAAGAAAATGTGTTGAATTGATCTAAAAATTCTGCTCTATTTTGATCAATGTAATAGTAATTATAGTTTTATAAAATAATTGACATTTTAACATTTTAAGTTTTTATCATAAATTTAGTTATGCTGGTAAACTGCTTAGTATTTTTTAAAATTTATTTATGTGTTTTGAGAGAGAGAGAGAACATATGCTCATTCACGAGGGAAGGGGAGAGAGAGAGAGAGAGAGAGAAAGAGAGAACCCCAAGCTGACAGCACAGAGCCCCATGTGTGGCCAGAATTCACAAACCATGAGATCACAACCTGAGCCAAAATCAAGAGCTGGCTGCTGAACTGACTGAGGCACCCCATACCTCTGCTTAGTATTAATAGTTTGCTTATTCTGTTAAATTTTCTATGTTTATGGCAATGACATCTGCAAATATTGACACTTTTTGTCTTTTCCCTATAAATCTTTTTTTTTCAAGGTTTTAGTATTTTTTTTTTAAGTAATCCCTACACCAAACATGAGGCTCGAATTGATAACCCTGAGATCAAGAGTCACGTGCTCTTCTGAGCCAGCCAGGTGCCCCTCCCTATAATAATGGTTTGGGTTTTTTTTTTTTTTAAATGTTTATTTATTTCTAGGAGACAGAGAGAGAGACAGCGTGAGCAGGGGAGGGTCAGAGAGAGAGGGAGTCACAGACTGAAACAGGCTCCAGGCTCTGAGCTGGCAGTCAGCACAGAGCCTGACGCAGGGCTCGAACCCACGAACCATGAGATCATGACCTAAGCGAAAGTCGGACGCTTAACCAACTAAGCCACCCAGGCACCCCTGGTTTTGTTTTTTTTAATTAAAAATTTTTTTTTTAATTAGAGAGAGATAGAGAGAAATTACAAGTGGGAGAGGTACAAAGGGACATAGAGAGTGAAAATCTCAAGCAGGCTCCTTGTTCAGCCCAGGGTCTGATGTGGGGCCAGATCCTACAACCCTGGGATGATGTCCTGAGCTGAAATTGAGTCATGTCTTCAGCTGCCAGAGCCACTCACACACCCCCACCACACAAATCTTATATCTTTGTATATGTTTTGCTTTTCCTTGTCTAATGGTGGTAGCCAGGCCTTCCAATATTATATTGAACCAGAGTAGTGAGGACAACCATTCTGTTTGTATTTCCGTTTAAGGGAATATACCTTTTAAACTCTTTATTAACTATTTCAATAGTTATTGAATTGGGATAGATTACCATTTATTAACTTAATAAGCATCTGTACTTATTAGTTTCTCTTTATTGTTTTTTTTTTAAATATTAAATGGGTTATGAACTTGGACTTTTTTTATTCATCTATTGAAATCTTCAGTGATATTTTGTCTTTGACAGTCAAATAACATTAAGTTATATTCTTGGGATGAACCACACTAAGAAGTATTACTTATTAATACACTATTAGATTCCACTGATATTTCTATAAGGAAAATAGATCTAAATAGATCTTTTAATTCTTGGTTTATCTCTGCCAAGTTTAAAGATACACTGTCTTCTCTAGGCTCTTGCTTTATACTTGTGATATGATCTGTGTCTACTTGTCCCATCTCTAACCATACTGACTAACCCAAATAACTTGTTCTCTGTGGCATAGTTCAATAAATATTTTTCTACCTTTCTTTTCCTGAAGTCACAAATCATTAATTATTTTCACTTCGTATTCTTATAGCAATTTGAAAGTAAAAAAACCTATATGTCAAAACACAATGCTATGATTTAGAAAAGAAAAAAAAAACTGTCATGTTAATGCAGAAGACTAGAAAGTCC
Organism: Crocuta crocuta; assembly: GCF_008692635.1. Lineage (NCBI taxonomy): Eukaryota > Metazoa > Chordata > Mammalia > Carnivora > Hyaenidae > Crocuta > Crocuta crocuta. Next base: position 570,095 of record NW_027530550.1, on the reverse strand, counting down.
CAAGGAGAGGGATTGAATCTTACCATCTTTGGCCAACTCTTATGACATCTAGTATAGGGCTTATAACGTAATAAGAGGATAACAAGGAAGGCACATCCTTTTAAATTTGTTTGCTTGTATAAGAATTTCTTATGTTTATTTTATATACGATGTTTCCCTCCAGACTGATACCACTTTAATTCTATACACCCAGCATTTATTAAATGCCAAGCTCCTCAACTTACAGACAATGTTTATGCATACACTTACAAATGTCATTGCCCCCATTTTAAGGTAATGATAAGCATTTCAAACTGTCATTTGAGAAACATATCTGGGGGCACCTGGGTGGCTCAGCCCATTGAGCAGCAGACTTCTGTTCATGTTATGATCTTATGGTTCCTGATATCATGGTTTGTGAGTTTGAGCCCCTCATCAGGCTCACTGCTGTCAGCACAGAGCCTGCTTCAGGTCCTCTGTCCTCCTCTCTCCCTGCTCCTCCCCTGCTCATGTTCTCTCTCTCAAAAATAAATAAACATTTGGGGTGCCTGGGTGGCTCAGTCAGTTGAGCGTCCAACTTTGGCTTAGGTCATGATCTCAGGGTTTGTGGGTTCAAGGCCCATGTCGGGCTTTGTGCTGACAGCTAGCTCAGAGCCTGGAGCCTGCTTCAGATTCTGTATCTCCCTCTCTCTCTGACCCTCCCCTGCTCACACTGTCTTTCTCTCTCTCAGAAATAAATAAAAACACATTAATAAAACGTTGTTTAAATATACATTAAAAAACAAGAAACATAAGTGAATCCATCTTACTGCAGCCAAGAATAAACTAACTAATATGGAGTCTTTATTTTTCCTATTTCTAGAAAGATAAAAAAAAAAAAATCAGTGTGGCTAGATTTTTTTTTCTGCCTGAGGCTGATTATGTCACTTGTGTGCTTTATTGATTCAGGTATTGATATATAGAAGAATCAGAATGTAGTAACATTTTCTAGAAGTCCTTTATGCACATCATCAGGGAAATTCTAAGTGACTCTGGTTTCTGTTATCGATTCTGTTGTGGGTCATTAGAGGAGTCAGGATGTCTGTCTTTAATAACCAGAACCTCTCCTAGTCACCCCAATTGCTATAAATGGCCCTACTAATCACATAGTTATTCAAGTCAAAAACTCTAGGGATCACTCTTATATCCATCTTTCCTTCACCTTACACATCCAATGCGGTTGCCAATACTTCCAGTTTTATATCCCAAATATGTCTGGACTCTATTTCTTCCATTTCTAATACCACCTCAGTAATCAAAACCAAAATAAGCTCTTGCGTGGGCTCCTGCCACAATCTTCTATCTGGGTTTCCTGCTTTCATCCTTGTCTCCTAAAATCCCTTTCATTTGAGAACCAGAGTGAACTTTTTAAATATATAATCCAGAATATACCATCCCTTTGCTTTTAGATCCTTTCACCTCTTCTTCAACAGACATGAAGTAAACCTGAGCTGCTTCTCTGGTTGACGAGAATGTGCATACCATGGTCGCTGACTACTTTTCCTCATCATATTGTGCCACTTCCACCCTCATCCACTATGATCTATGCCTCTTTTTCATTTCTTGTATATGTTATTTCTTGTATATGGTTTAGCACAGCACAACAATGAACATAAGCTTTTCCATTGCTATTATCTTGGCAACTTCACATGACAACTCAAAGATTACCCTGTCCACTCCATGTAAAATATTTAATTTCCTGTCCACTTTGTGCTCTATCATATCTTCTTCTCTTTCACTTTTTTATTTCTACCCATTTATATTTCTCTTATTTCACCAAATCTTTGAAGAAATAGACCTTCCTGTCCTGTTGAGTGCTATATTCCCAACACTCAGATTTCTGGGAAATCCTAAGCAAATATTTATTAAATAAGTAAGGGTATTGGAAGTTTTGTCACATGGAGAATTCATATGGTAAAAAGCATTAACAGTAAAGTTGAGAGATTTTCTACCCCAGCAGTCATTACTTACTGATACTCACTCTCACCAAGATTCACTCTAACATATCCTCTAGCAGAATGCTATGCCTTGGTAGGGTTAGATTATTACTTCTCTATCTTTTCATAAAACTATCTGTTCATAAGCACCTTTTTCATAGCAGAGAGAAATCTAATGATTTATCACTTATTTGCATCTATAATTTATCCACTTAGACTCTGTGTCTTGGAAAGACAAGAGTTTCCTTATCATAGCACATATTTTGTAGAAAATAAATTTAGAAAATTTTAGAAAGGTATCTTTTTTAGTTTCTTTGCAGTATGATTATTTATAGTTCTGTCCTTGAGCCTAGATAATCCGTTCACTTTTGCAACAATTAGGTTTCATAAATACAGAATTGTTCTCAGAATTTAGAGGTTGAATTAAGGGAGAAAAATAGAAAAGGATTAAGTGAAGTTGTAGTTAGGAATGCATATATTAGGAAGAGAGAATTATCCCACTAACTCCTAAATTTTTGTATTCAATTGGAATGTAAGTTTTTAGAATCTAGCTCATATTTGTAAAGAGTCATAGGATGGCCCTGGATATCTTTGCATGTACAGAGGGGAGCCAAAGCAATTAAAATTTACCTTCAGTGATCTCTCATTTTCTTTAGTTATATGGTCTCTAGTTTCATTGAAGCCTTTGTTTTCTACAGTTTTTCTCCTCAGCATCCTGTGCTATTCCTTCTGACAACTCTCCTTCTGTCATTCGTGCATAATAATAGAGATAACTGTTATCTATTCATAAAGGTACCTATCTGCAAGAGATAGTACTTATACTCAGGACGTGTGTCAGATGAAGGCAGGTAACTCAAGCTGGAAGAGGAATGTCCCAGACATTGATTCTTCGAGCAAATGTCTATTAGCCTTGTGAGCTAAGTGAAACTGACAAAGTTTTGGGGGGAGTGTGCATATACACAAAAACACAACTTCACAATCCTCGTAATGAATTAGAAGACCAGAGTTCAATTCTGGTCTCTCTTACTTCTTATGTTTAACTCCAAAAAATTCCTGAAGACGTCTCTGAACCTCATTTTTTTTTCTCATGGACAAAACATGCTGCAATTTAGGCAAACCTAAAGCATCCTTTGAGCACCCATTGTTTTGGTCTTTCTGAAGGTCCAAAAGTTGTCATTAATCTGTAACTATAATCTTTTTATAATGCCCCCCTCTTAGTTTTGGATGTTTGAAAAGCTGTGATTTCTGTTCCACCGATTCTTTCATTCCCATCTTCTTTGAAAACTTCTCTATGACAAATTCCTGAGTGTTCTCACTTAGAGTTACTTAGTTTTCCCTCACTTCTTCCATTTAACTGTACATAACTTAGATTCTCTTTCTTATCATTACAATCTTTCCATTATAATTAGAGTGTTGTTTAATTGAAAGTTATGAGCTTTAATGTCAGACCAACCTAAGCTTAAACCTAGACTCAAAATACTATTTTCAGAATGATAGAGAAAGAAAGTCTCAACAGTTAGGTTAGAAGCGATTCACTAGCTCTACTTTATAAATAGGAGAATCAGTTTAGAGATGCCATCTCATTTAATCTTGCTTGATCAAATATACAACCAATTTCCTGAGATGGGTGCTGTTCAGTACACATAGGAGACAAATTCTTTCCTTGAAGATACTCCATCCAGTCAGTGAGATTTTAAACTGCATGATCCCATAAATACTAGGATTGGGTCAGAAATACTAGGACTAGAATATCTTTAAAATTTTTTAATGTTTTTTAAACTTTATTTGAGAGAGAGACAGCGTGAGCAGGGGAGGGTCAGAGAGAGAGGGAGACACAGAATCTCAAATAAGCTCCAGGCTCTGAGTTGGCTGTCAGCACAGAGCCCGATGCGGGGCTCGAACCCATGAACCGTGAGGTCATGATCTGAGCTTAAGTAGGACACTTAACCAACTGAGCCACCCAGGCGCCTCTAGAATATCTTTAATATAAAGAATGTATCATATAAATGAAAAATAATATACCATGGAATATATAAATGTATGTTGACTAAGAAGAAAATAATAAAAATAAGCATCTACTTTAATGACAGAGTTTCTGTCTTCTACAATCATCAAAAGGACAATGACCACAGTGACAACAGTATGTATAACACTGTTTGGCCAACTGAGTTACTCAGCAAAAAATCTTTGTATAGCAAATAAAATAGTACTGGAATGAGGAAAATAAAAATATATTGAAAACTTATTACCTGCAAAGTACATTCCACAATTATTTTCTCTGCAAAAACAGAATAATATAGGAACCTCTAAAATACAATGTGATGTATTTCATTCTCATCCCAGGTATTATGAGGCACTATTTTGTTCTCAAACAAAAACATGCATTTAAAACTGTTTATCTTCAATCTAGTTTCTTTTGAATTCAAGTTTAGTTTCAGAAAAATAAGGAGCTACCCTTCTAGGGTTTTGATAGCATGGGATTATGGGATGAAAATTACAAATATAAGATTAACTGCAATAAACTAATTTGGCATATGTGTGTGTATAAATATAAACATATATATGTGTGTATGTAAATATATAGCATATATTTATATTTAATATATAAATATATATAGTTTTTCCATGTTGATATTCATGTTTAAATTGTGCATTTATATAGCTTTTATAGTGATGCCCACTGTTACCTTATCTTTTTGACTGACAGTGATGTGATTTCAGTTACGCTCAGCCTTTCCCACAGTGCCAGTGATGGGATTTTTTGAAATCTTATTACTGGTTGCACTGTCCTGATCTCAGATGGAACTTTCAATCAAAAAGGCAATCAGAATGTTATACATTCGTGAGATTCCCTGCAAAGCCAGTGATCGCATAATACAACTTGTTGGAAGGGCCTCCTTGCCCGTGGTCCTTATGTGGCTATAAAGAGTAATTGGCTACTTAGCTCTCAGCACCCGCTTTTCCGTCTCCAAAATACAGCACAGACCAGAAGAGTCTCAGTGTAGAATCTGGCTGCTCCTAGGAGATTTCCAACTCTCATGCAGAGACTTGTCTTACTTTAAGCATCTGATTAGGGAAACTCTCCCCAAAACATATTTGACTTTTTCTAAGCATCTAACTTTCACTGGTGATGCCAGATCTAAGTTTTATTTTCCATACACACAAGCACCTGCACATTTTTCCAAAGCATTTTCACTGTCAAGTTTATATTTCAGAAATCACAATTCTGTGCGGCAGTGTCAATACTTGAGTATAGGGGCACTTGGGTGGCTCAGTCGATTAAACATCTGACTTCGGCTCGGGTCATGATCTCGTGGTTTGTGAGTTCAAGCCCATGTCAGGCTCTGTGCTGACAGCTCAGAGCCTGGAACCTGCTTCGGATTCTTTGTTTCCTTCTCTCTATGCCCCTCCCTGCTTGTGCTCTGTCTCTCTGTCTCACAAATAAATAAACATTAAAAAAAAAAAAAGTATTTTTTAAATACTTGAGTATAATTTCTAGCATATTTTAACCATCCTATTATAAACTATGTTTAATCTTGTAACTGTACTCTTAAAATATTACTGTAAGGAGTATGCTTTTAATACTCTATGGTAAACATGAATGGATATTTAAAAGATATTTTTGTAATGTGATTTGTTGGAATAGTAGAAAGGGTTGGGGCTGAATTGATTCCCCATGGTGTCCAGTCACCCAGAGATGTGTCAGTTTCCCAGACAGGAACTTTGAATTGTGAGGTGGGCAGAGGGAGATAATTTTGTCTCGCTTGATTCCAACTCAACATTATTTGCTGTTAGGCAGAGAAACCTTGTGCAGGGGTGAGTTTTAAGAATGGAAAACAACTAATGCTTAGGACACAATAGAAACCTACAGTCACATTAAAATGCCTGTGAACTGAATCAGCATTTTATTTGAAAACTAACCACACATGTATATGAAAGACATATGTCAGTATTACTGCAACAGAAAACAATGCAGATATAAAAATACTTCCTGTGATAAAATTCAAAAAATGTATTATTTAAGGAGTTGAGCATGGAGTATTCAAATCTTGAAACAGGTTGGGAACCTCAACCTCTTGGTTGAGGAAGTCCGAATAAGTCTATTGCTAAAATACAAAGTACTTAAATTGAGGTGTGTGTGTCCGTGTGCATGCGCACACACTCCTTGGATCTTTATGTAAATTCAGGGTACTCTAAAAGTTCTATTGAACTTGTTTTTATTTACTTGATTCCATATTACGAAACCTTAAATGAGCTTTAAAAGCACAAAAATGCTAGTTTGGTGGGGGCATGGTAAATTGCCAAGATATTAATGCTTTCATTCTCCCTTCCTGGGCAAAGTAAACTTTGAGGTAAGTTTTAGGGAACTAGTATGCCAGACACCATCTCTTATCGTCCAAAACCACCATATAAACTTTATCCTATTGATTATCAAGATTATAAGATATACATTTTATATTCCTGAAGAAAAGTGTAGTTTTCCCATCAGACATGTCTGTATGTAATCTATGGCACTTCATTGAAAAGTACACTAGAGATGCGTCTGTTATACAAGAAATAAGTAAAAAGGTAATGATTTCACCTTGGTTTAGTCAGAATATTACCACTGGTTACTATTGCAACTACTATTAATAATCTACATTCACTAAGTATTTGTTTTAGAGACTGTCAAGCTGTAACATAAAGTTACTTTGGACCATTACTTTTACCTCAAGAAAAAGTGTCCAGAAACCAGAGGTGTAAGCATGAAACATGAACTGTTCTCAGGCAACAGGCACTCGCTGAGTCAACTAAGTCCCTAGATAGTTGTAAATTCCAATATTCAAACATTTTGTTTCTGTCACATTGGAGGCAGTCTTCAGGATTTGATATCTTCAGTTTTCTAGCCAAAATCATGCTCTTCCCAGGCAACCCTAAGCCAAGGACTGAAATGGCACAGGAACTAGACCCAACTATGTTTTCCCCAGTGAGAAAGCCCTCATCAAGCAGTCTTTCACTCAGAACCCATTTGGCAGAAGTTGATCAGATCTGTATTGCGATTTAGATCTCTGTTGCCAAATCCTGCTTACTGATCACCTTCCTTCTATGGGTTTTAGACCTGTACTCCTTTCTGAAGTCTTTCCCTGCTTATTCCTGCTTCTTTTCTCTTTTACTCTTAACTCTGTTCCAGCTTCTGCTGCCAGGAGGACCCAGCCCGCACAGCTGGACTAGCTTTTCGGTACACTACGTTCCTTTAATGTCCCTGTTGCTGTGTGATCATGGCCAGGTTTTTTCTCTTGCCTGCTTCTTTAGAATTAAGACTCTTACAAATAAAAGTGATAGTTGGGATGATTTAGTAGAACATTCTAGAATTCTAATTAGAGTTGATGTCTGTTAACAGGTCTTCATCTGATTAGGAAAAAAAAAGTGATGACAACAAAGGTATTTATAAAAATATATTTCACAAAGTAGGAAACAATACAGGAGTTTCTCTGAATACAATACATGAAGTAAATAAACAATATTGCATTAAAGCAAAGTAGAAAATTAAAATGATCTGCGTGTAGTACTTGATTTTTATCATACATTTTCTACTCCTAAATGGCAGGATTGTGTTACAAATTGAATATGCTCACATCTTCTAGCGCTGTCCTTTTTTGGAGTCTACGACGTTCTGTGCATCACCATGAGGATCAGGGAGAGAAGGGCTAAAAACAAAAGCAGTAAAATTATGTACAAACCAGTTTCTGCTCTAAAACAGTGGGGGCAACTTGAAGCGTGTTTACTGGGCAGGGAATTATGTAGGTATCTAAAAGTCTAGAGTTTAAATAGTCACATGAATCAGTATACTTTCAGATGTTTGTGCTTGTAGTAAAAACACCAAATACTAGGATTATGAACAAAATAGAAAACAGTCCAAAAGTTTCTCTGGGAAAATGCTGCTCCTGCCATCACCAGCCACAATAACACTTTCTACTCTAAAGAGACTCTTAGCTCCCCTTTTGATAATATTGCCTGCCATACTCATCTCATCAAAATGTACATGTATTAAACATTCATTGTATATATATATTTATATAAAACAATCTAAAGGATTATTAATGGATATAATTTAGTTTTTTCGTATAGTCCCTTAATCTATATAGATTACCAACCTTAATAAATAAAAGCATTAATGGACATCAATAAAATATTTATTTTGAGGATTAAACAAATAAATTCACGCGCTAGCAATAAAACCATCTGTCTTTATGTAGTCCGCTGTGTGATACGGTTTATCTTTGTGTCCTTGTGGAAGAAGATGAAGTGGAGGGAACGAGTAATCCTGCTTCCAGAAAACAAGCCTGTTTGAATGGGATTTCTCTCCTCCCACCACTGAGTTGGCAATCCCCACCCGGAATGGATTACGAACATGTGAATATTTTAAGGCTCGACACAATATTTAAAGATGCTATTCAGTCTCTGATGAGTGGGGCCAACAGTTATGTACAATGTGCGGTCACCGTACCGTATAATCTAGGAGGCCTCCCAAAACTCCAGAAAGTCATCACGTACAGCAGACCAAGTATTGCTTTATCATTTGTGGCGGAATCCTTATTGGTGAAGGGGAAAAAAACCATTTGCATTTATAAAAATCCTTGCAGAAGACACATATCAGCAGCACATTTCTTGCAGGTCCATTTTTCTAAGAAAGCACCTTTTAATTTTGATTTTTTCCTCTTTTTAAACCATCTATCTAAGGATTAGCCAGGATCCCAATCTTTGTCTGTGGTGGCTAGGTATATATCAAATATCCAAAGACTTCTAGACACTCCACATATTTTAATTCACACTCCACAAGATTTATAACCTCCTAACATATACTTTTTATTATTAATTTTTGGTTCAACATTGAAATGTAGTTGAGTTTATAGATGATTGGTGCTAAACTTGCCTCTAAAACAAATAGCCACATTGGTTGTATCTAAGGGGTGTGACCCTAGAATATTACAGAATGCTCAGTTCCACTGATTAATTCATAATCCACTGTCAAGTTTCTTTGTCACTTTCACCAACAGAGTAGAGTTCTCCCAGTCTCTTAAAGCGGGGACCCCAGTCACTGAGGTAGTCAAAATTCTGGTCTGAGTCTGAGGTGGTGGACTCCAAGGAGCTGAGGGAGCCAGCCACCGACCCTCGGCCTTCATAGCCATAAATCTGAATGGAGTCATATGGCGGGGCAGTTGGGTCATTATCTGCCTCATGTAGCCGCACATTTATGAATTCATCGACATCAACACCATTCGGAACAGGAGCAAGCCCTTGCCTTGGCATAAACTGCAAATCTGGTTTAATATCCTTACGGGGTAAAAATCCATTAATTCCATCTGGGTTTTGTAAAGTTGCGATATCAAAAGCCTCTGTATCTTCCTCCCCTCCTCCTTCATCATCATAACGTATGATGTTTTCTCGTACATCTTCATCATCTTTAATAATTAACGGCTCATTTTTATGCCGCCGCAGAGTTACAAACAGCACCACGATGACTGTAGGAAAAATGTGAGATAACAATTAGCTCAACATGCAGATAATTTCACAAGCAACATGTTATATATGTTACGAGAGAGTGGCATTCTTTAGAAACTTACCAGCATATAGCCTTAATACCATTCACTTGGGAATTAAGTTAAACACCTTTCTGAAGGATGGGGATTGAATTCTGAGTGAATATTATTCCACGTTGCTTCTGTTTATTAAATGGTGATGAAGTTGGGTTAAAAGAATTAATCTGCATCTATCCATGGTGAAAGCTGCATGTAAGACTGTTACGAGCTCTAGAATAAATGGCACATAATAGAAAACAGCAAAGATAAAATAATTAACTTGCTGTGGCTCTTGGGGAGGCATTTAATATCCTTTGATTCTATGTCCTTCTTCAATAAAGAAAAAGGAGCAGAGTAAATCATATCTAGTATATTTTGTGTTTTATCAGCTCTTCAAGACTCCAATCAAATAATGCTCACTCACAGATGAAGTGATATCTCAAGATGAATGTCAATCTGGCATAGACAATTTCTTATCTTCTATGAAAGCTGGGACTTCTCTATCTGGGAAAGTAAGTGTAAAGGTGGGCAAAATGAAAGCAATACATACCCAACAAGCAAAGCCAGCCAAACCAAACTAGGGTTCACAGGATAAAATATGTCTGGAAGTAATGTTAATCCAGGCAGTGGGAGAACAGAAAGGATGCGACTGGAAAAGTAGTAACTGAAATAACCTTTATTAAAGGACAGGATAAGATATAACTTTCTTCTTGTATATCTTCCTCCTCTCTAATGTCATTTTTATAATTAGAAATTTTTAATGGAAAAGTTACAAAAAATTTTCCTTCCTTTTTCAGTCTTCATTTGAATTTGATGTTAATATCAAGAAAAACATCTGAAGAACACAGTGTAATTTTGAAAAAAAAATGTTGTTGTTTGCTTGTTTGTTATCTTTTAGTCTGACCAAATGTTGTGTTTGGATGAACTTAGCAACCCAATCTATACATTGTTTAGAGAAAAGAGTATTTTGAACAAACGAGAGCCTCCCATTGTGATAAACTGGTGTACATCAGATCTTCAGGCCTTCTTGTATAGTAGATGCTGTTGTAACCATATAAAGATCCGTCCCCACTTCCACCACCATTAGAATTAGCCTATCTTTTTGCTGGTGATGGGATTGAAAAAGGCACTGAATTGTCTTCTCCAATTGGACATTGGTTATCCTGGCACTTTTCTTCCTTCACCCCTACTTGGTAACTTCAACGCTTGGAGAAGAGCAAGAAAGTTCCTTCTCCCCAAAAGAATGCTGATACCTGACTGGGGTTTGGGTTTGCTCTCCTTATTTACAGTCATTTATGAACCAGAAAAATGGTGACCATTAAGCTATGAAGGAAATACGTACCTAGCAGCAAAATGATGCATGCTAATATGGCAATTAAGGCGCCCATACTGAGTCCAATCGGAAGGACATAAGCTTCAACATTACAAGACTGGACAACACCATCACTGCTGCAGCCACAGACCCGGATGGTCAGGGTGCTAGTGCTGCTCAGAGGAGGATTCCCACTATCACTGATTATGATTGGTAAAAGATAGACTTCTTGCTTCTGGCGGTTGAATCCATTGTGCTTTGCCAAAATGCTGAGGGAATTATCTGGAAAAAGTGAAAATTACAATAGTTTGCATCATTTCCAAATGGCTGCCCAACAACACTTTTTTTTTCTAGTTCATAAATCCTCTGCAAAACTCAAGACAATCCCAACTCCACTAGACCACTTAGATTCTTTCCCTCTCCTCCCAGCCCACTTCCCCGATTGGCATGGACCAAAACATCCATGCTCTAGCAGGTTTAATAAATGAACAAATGACATTTTACCATCACTTTGTAAATGCAAAGTATTTCTTTTATAAAAATAGTCTTCAAGTGTCCTTTCAGAAGACACAAAATAACCCATGTTTCCATAAATAAGTTCAATGTTTTTCCTCATTTATCCTGATAATACAAAATTGGCTGAACAGAATTTGACCATATTTGAAAGGCATGTTTGAGAAGCTCCACATTGAAAGATAGATTATATGACAATATGGCATATAAAATAACACATTTTGTTGCCTCTCACAGGTAACCTAAAAAGAGTCACTCATGCCCTTGAGCATTTAAATTAACAAAAGTCCCATTTACTGCCAATTGGAGGAGATATGCCACATATATTAAAATTCTGTAGAGAAGACCTATAGTGGTTACACAAAAAAGAATAAAAGTCATAGGAGTGGATGCTTCATTTTACATGTATCAGTCAATTATATGGAGAGATATATTGGTTATCTAGAGCAACATTTCAAGACATTAAGACATACCGAAGGGGACATTTCAGCTTAGGGTAAAACTTGTCAGTGAAGAGTAATTCAACCCATGCTAGCCCTATGGTTCTCAAAATTTCACCCCTCAAAATAAATTTCCATGGTCATTCATGCCTAGCTTATCAACTGTAGTCATACTGTATTTATTAATTATTAATGTTTTCTCATTTTGATTAATGAAAGATATATCTATTCAGAATGGGAACACATTATCCTTTTGATATTTTATTATTATTACTTTTTAATGTTTTTATTTCTGAGAGAGAGAGAGAGAGAGACAGCGTGAGCAGGGGAGGGTCAGAGAGAGAGGGAGACACAGAATCCAAAGCAGGCTTCAGGCTCTGAGCTAGCTGTCAGCACAGAGTGCGACGTGGTGCTCGAACCCAAGAACCGTGAGATCATGACCTGAACCAAGTCAGACGCTTAACCGACTGAGCCACCCAGGCACCCCTATACTTTTGATATTTTAGACAAAAGCAAATAAACATAATTTGGGTTAATGTGTGTAATATTATTTGAGCAAAAGGATTATTTCAGTTAAGATTTTTTTTCACATATGGGCAAATTGGTAGACCCTAGAACACCGGGCTACCTCATTGTTGCATATTAAGTGGGGATTCCAAACCATTCGTGTCCAGTTCTTGGTCATCAGTGTCCTTCTGCCCTCTAGAACACTCAAGTACATGAACATATATTCCACTCAAATGGCTTTAAATAAATGTGTTATATTTTCTGTGCATATAGTGCTATACCAGAATTTTTAAAAAAGATAGCCATTCCCCAAAATAGATGTATAAATTATATTTATTTTTGTTTTGTTTAAGATATTAAATGTATCTGTAATGCCTTGCTAGTAAACAAACAGGAAAACATGCAGATTGAGTTACCATTTTTTTCTGAATTTCTTCTGGTTATACCTCATTATTTAGTAATTTGAATAGTGAAAAGAATTGTTTAATAGAGTTAAGTAATGATGTACCAAATGATCCAGTTATCTTTATTTCCAAGACCTAGAGGGAAATACCACTAAGCTAAAAAATGGGAGAACATTATCTCATAACAGATACAGAATATATAGTTTTATTTTCAGAAAATGTGTGACAAGTTGGAATACAGTTAATTAGTATAAGAAACATTTGTGGAAGATTTCACATACCATAGTTCAAAACAGAAGATGGGAATTGTTCTTCAAGATGCAATTAATAAAATTACAGGGAGGCTTTTGCATTTTTGTGGTTGACATTATTTATATGGGAAACTATTTTTGCATATCCTCTCTTTAAAACAATCTATAATGATAATTTAGAAACTACAGCAGGAATATTGCTCATTGTTGAAGAAAGCTATGCTCTTTAGAACTTATAAAAGCATTAATGAGTCCACCACTAAACTCATATTTTTTACTATTCCTGGCATATGTATATATTGTTCCCATCCTAGATACAGAAAATTATTGTCTGAGTAAAGGAAGTCTATGAGTAATTTTTGCCAAATTTTACCTGCTACATCCAGGCAAGTCAACTCCCTATTTGCCTATTCTTTTTATTTTTTTTCCTTTTTTAAAAAAAAACTACTTTTAACTGGTGTTTATATTTATAGTTATTTTGTTATGCCATATGAAATTGTCATTATTGTACACATTTAAAAAGCAAGTATCACTAGTTTCACACAGTTCAAATTCCTGCATTTTAAATACATTTTTAAAAAATCTACATGTAGCAAATATCTTTTATGAAGTTGTGGTCAGTTTCTTTCTTCAACCAAACAGCGTTGAGGTTCCTCAAAAAATTGACAATAGAGCTCCCCTATGACCCGGCAATAGCACTGCTAGGAATTTACCCAAGAGATACAGGAATGCTGATGCATAGGAGCACATGTACCCCAATGTTCATAGCAGCACTCTCAACAATAGCTAAAACATGGAAAGAGCCTAAATGTCCATCAACTGACAAATGGATCAAGACGATATGGTTTATATGTACAGTGGAATACTACATGGCAATGAGAAAGAATGAAATCTGGGCATTTGTAGCAACATGATGGAACTTGAGGATATTATGCTAAGTGAAATACATCAGGCAGAGAAAGAGAGATACCATATGTTTTCACTCATATGTGTATGAGGAGAAACTTAACAGAAGACCATGGAGGAGGGAAAGGGGAAAAAATAGTTACAGAGAGGGAGGGAGGCAAACCATAAGAGACCCTTAAATATGGAGAACAAACAGGGTTGATGGGGGTGGGGAAGAGGGGGAAATGGGTGATGGGCATGGAGGAGGGCGCTTGTTGAGATGAGCACTAGGTGTTTTATGGAAACCAATTCGACAATAAACTGTATTTCAGAAAAACTTATGGTGCCTTTTAATTTCATGAAAGCTTTAATTTAATATAGTCAGTTTTGTTTATCTCTTTTAGATTTGTGTTTCTAACCTGAGTTTTTAGAAGTGTGAATTACATAAAATATATTTATGTTGTTATCTTTCACATTTAAGTGATGGTATGGAATTGTGGTTTTTTGTTTGTTTGTTTGTTTTTCTTTCTGTACTGGTAATTGATTTCCCCAAGGTTAATTACTGAGTAACTTTTCCTTTACCCACTGCTCTTCAACTCTCAATCTCTCACAAATCAATTTTTTTGTGCATCTTCATCCTTTTAGAGGCCCTGTATTATGTTCTGAATGCTCTGTTTTAATAATCCTATACCAATAATATGCTTTTTATGTATTAAAACTTCATAATAAATCTTGCTGTTTATTAGGCTAATTTCTCTTCCATCTTCTTCTTTAAGAGTATCATGGCTATTCTTGTTCATTTGCTAATCTCTGACACAGAATCAGATTATCAATTTCCGTGAAAATCCCTACAAGAATTTTATTAGGAATTATATTAAACTATAAATCAGCTTTGAGAAAATTGGCATCATCTTTACCATCGTTAGTATTCCATTTAAGTTCATAGTTTCCTTATTTTCTTTAATATATATCAATAAACATGTTATTTTTAAATTTTACCTACAAGAGAAGTTCACATCTTTTGTTAGATTTATCATTGGTACTGTATGTATGTTGTTGCTCTGGTGATATGCTTTTAAAAATGCACTTTCTTATCACTTTTAATGATCAGTATATAAAGTGTAATTGTTTTATGCATTGATTTTAATTCTAGCAATCTTGTCAACTTTCTTTTTATTTATAAAAAATGTATCTCATCACAGAATTCCACTTCAGCAAGACAATGATGCAAGGAGGTCCAGAGAACTGTTCCTTAGTGAAAATGGTGAAAATTATAAAAGGAAAACTATTTAACATCTCTGGAAATGGTCCTGGAGGCAAACAGCAAATGAAGAAACATTTATCCAAAAGAATCTACCAAAGGTTGGTAAGAATGGTGAGACTCATGTGTGAAGTAGAACCTACTTTCCATCTCTTCTCCTAGCTGTGTGAGATGGAAAATCCACTCTATACTGGTTCAGCCAAGAACACAGGGCTCCCTGTCACCTCAGTTAAGACAGTTAAAGAACTGTCTTACAGTTCATACAGGGTGAGAGTAGCCTCATCTTACTCTATTATTGAAACTAAATTTTGAATGAGTGCAGCCAAAAGAGGGTTCCTTTCTTTCTCACAGCCCTCTCTTATGTGACAGAGGCTCTCCCTGGGCAGGGCTCCACTGGGAATATAGGGCCTCAATTGCCCCTGCCCTGGCCTATCAGGCAGTGGTTACACACTGGGAAGGGTAAGCCAAAAAACTTGAGGCTATTCCCCCACCCCCATGCCCCCAGCTCATCATCTAAAGCAGAGGCTTCATTCAGAGAAACCTATTACAGTTTGCAACTCAGCTCTGGAGCCAGTGGCTCACAGTTTGGGCTCAGTGGAGAAGCAGAGAACCCAGACAGAGATTGGGGGAGGAACATGCCTGGGCAGAACGCATCTGAAACACTAACTTAGAGAAATATCCTAGGAGTCCAAATTTGATTGGATTAGTCTGTAGAGCAATCTTGTCTCCCAAATTGAAAACGATACAGAAATCATCTGGCAGTTAGTGGGATTTAACAACTGGAACGTGGTCAGGGAAAGAGACAAAGAGAACCCTACCCAAATCACAGTCATTCTAGGGTGACTATAGGCATACCCAAGGCTGGGATCTCTTGAGGTGAAATATCAGTGGTTTAAAATTGCAGATGGGGAATAGACTTAATGAAAATATTCTAGCCAGGCCTTAAACAAAGAAACAAGCAAATAGCAATAACAAGCTCTCACTGGGGGGTCAATATCCAGAACTGCTATAATATATTATCTAAAATGTCCAGTTTATAACAAAAGATTACAAGATATACAAAGAAATAGGAAACCTATATATCACGGGGAAAAAAAGGAGGCAAAAGAAAGTGTTCATGAAAGCAACCAGATATTAGATTAAACAGACTTCTAAGAAGCTATTATAAAAGTGCTCAATAAACTATAAAAATAGAAAGAAAGAAAAAGAAAGAAAGAAAGAAAGAAATGTATGATAGTAATATATCAAATAGAGAATATAAATAGATGGATAGAAATTATTTTTAAAAGGATCACAGTGGAAATTCTGGAGTTATGAAGCACAATAACTGAAATAAAATACTAATTACTTTTTTTAATGGTTTTATGTATTTCTGAGAGAGAGAGAGACAGCATGAGCAGGGGAGGGTCAGAGAGAGAGGGAGACACAGAATCTGAAACAGGCTCTAGGCTCTGAGCTGGCTGTCAGCACAGAGCTCGACGTGAGGCTTGAACCCATGAACCGTGAGGTCATTACCTGAGCCGAAGTCGGCACTTAACTGACTGAGCCACCCAGGCGCCCCATAAAATACTAATTAGACTGGCTAAAGGGTAGATAGATATGAATTGGCAAAAGAAAGTGTTCATGTACTTGAAGATAGATGTATAAAAAATATGCAAGCTGAAGAATAGAGAGAGAAAAAAAATGAAGAAAAATAAACAGAGCCTCAGAAAAATGTGGGACACTTTTAAGTGCACCAACATATGTGGAAAAATTACTAGAAGGAAAAGAAAAGAAAAGAATTGAAAAGAAAAGAAAGGAAAGGAAAATGAAAAAACAGAGTTGAAAATTTCAAGTTGAAAATTTCAAATAATTTTGAAAACATTAATCTACACATTCAGAAACACCCACAAACTCTCAGAGGATAAATACAAAGAGATTCACAAGCAACATATCCTAGTAAAAATACTGAAAGTCACAGACAAGGAAAACAACCCGAAAGCAAGATAAAATTGACTCATCACTTCCAAGGGACCCCAATAAGATTAACTGAATTTTTATAGAAATAATGGAGGCCAGAAGGGCATGAGATAAAGTGTTTAGAGCAAACATTTTCCACCAAGGATCATATATTCAACAAAGCCTTCTTTCCAAAACAAACAAAAATATGAAATAGAGGCTTAGAAAGTAAATAAAAAGCTGAGGAAATTTGTCATCAGCAGACATGGCTTGTAAGAAATACTAAAGGAACTTTTTCAGACTAAAAGCTAATAACCCCAGATGGTAATTCAAATTCACATTTAAAAAAAAAAAGCACCAGGAAAAGTAATTATATCATCATGAAAGATGGAATACATAATATTCTTTTTTCTTCACTGTTTTATAAAGCAATGTATAAAACAGTCAGTACGTAATATATTGTTGAGCATTTAATATTGAGAAATTCAAAAGTAATAGTTGGATATTCCAGTGAGCTATCAAAAGAGTGCACACTAGAATTCCCTTTTACTGAGCTGAAATTGGATACCTTAGTCCTGTATTCAGAGGGGGGCACATAATCTGAATTAGTATCTCCTCTAGCTGGTTTAGGAGGAATGTCTTCTTTGATTGTTAATATTCAGTCTTTGTATCATTTAGAGCTGGTAGTCAAAAGACCTTCTTTCATAGAACATTAATACTCTTAGAAGAAAAGTTTCCTTTTATACATAAGCCAGTAAGCATTTGTTATAGACCAAATGTTTGTGCCTCTCCCCCCACCTACAATCCTTATCTTGAAGCCCCAACCCCCTGTCTGGCTGTCTATGGAGATAGATCTTTAAAGGAAATTAAGCAAGGTTTAATAATGTCATAGGGTGAGGCCCTCATCCTATAGAATTTATGCCCTTATAAGAACAGACACAAGAGAGCTTCTCTTTATCCACCCATTGGTGCACAAAGAAGAGGTCATGTGAACACACAGAAACATGGTGGCCTTCTACAAGCAGCCGGGAAAAGAGGCTTCAGAATGAAACATACCTTGCCTACCCCTTGATCTTAGACTTCCTAACCTCCAGAACTATGAGAACGAAAGGTTGGTTAAGCCACCAGTTCGCAGTGTTTGTCATAGCAGCCTGAACAAACTAAAATAGTATTGTAGCCACTAATTAATTCTGTATGAGTACTCCATGAAAACATCCAAATCTACCTAAGAGATAGACTGTGTCTACCTGGATAATTCTTTAACTTTATTTGTGTAATTTTCCCACAGTTGTAACTAATTTCCTTCTTTCCATTTATTTTCTCTGTATTTTTAATAGAAAAAGAAAGGTCATTATTCATGATTATTTAAATATCTCACGTTCTTTCCACATTGTCCTCTTTTGTGCCCCCAGATAACATAAGGCAGGCAAATTAAATTCTCTATTGTTTTACTGTTGTTCATCTGTTATTGTTGCCCTGATGCAGAAATTTTACTTTGCCCAACTCCCATTTATTTGAAATCATGGAGCTATGGCTTTTGTTTATTGTTTTACATGCAAGCAAAAGCAAGGAGCCAGAGTTAATGAAGGCACTTGCCAGACAAATATGTATGACAAAAGGAATAGATGAAGAGAAGATCACTAGTGTTTTGTCTTTTTGAAAAATATCTCCTGGCATTTGACTTGCAAATTTATTTCACATTTTCTTGGTCAAGTAAAATGGAACGAAAATGGCAAGAAGGTCAAAACAGAGGGAAAATGGCACTCTGTTCAGTAGGTATGGACAAGAAATTTAATTAAGTCCTTATTGTGTTTTGTCGGCTGTTTATTTCTAAAAACCTTGCAAAGCAATAAAGAAACCAAATCTATGAGCTTTCAGCAAATTAGATATAAATACATGTATATATAATACCAAATATGTGGAAATATAGAGTGAAGATCATATCATTTATATTTCATTTATACATTTTTACTCTAAACTCTAAGTCTTGTTGGAAACAATCAGGCTATAATGAATTAATAAAAACTAAGACTCTGTGAAGCCAATCTCCTCTATCACCATTATAACTTCCTACATAATTCATTGAAAGTGTACCAACACGCTAAATCTGCAACAAGCAACTGGATATTCTTAGCCACCTAATAAGATCATTTGTTACTTGTTTCCTTTTTCTTCCTCATTAGATTATCCACAATACCACCTGATGTCAATAATATCAATGTTTGTCAAGCATTAACTCATTATCAAATTTCCAAATATTTAAGAATAAAGTATATCTATCCCAAAGTAATGATCAAGGTTAATTCTGACTTTAGGAAAAAAACATTGTGAAATCTTTTGGAAGTTCCTAGAGTAACACCAAATAATGCTTAGTCAATAATTTGCAATTACACATAGAATGAATTAACACTTTTTTAACAGAAAGACTCCTCTATAACCATGCAGTACTACAGCTCTATAAATATCTGCATTGTTTTCATTTTGCAGAGGAAATATACAGAAGCTGGGCTATGCTTAGGCCTCATTAAGTACCCTGTGAAAGTTACACATCTTCTAAAATTCCATAAGAAAATACATAAACTATTTTTAAATTGTTAATATAAAAGGAAAAAAATTAGATTATATGAAGATGGTATAGAATATAGTGGTCTGAATGGTGATGTCCATAAAGACATATCTAAGTTCTTTTTCTGGAAATCTGTGAATGTTACCTTACTTAGAAAAGAATCTTTGCAGATATAATTAAATTAAGTGCCTTGAGATAAGGAGTTCATCTGGGCTGACTTGCTAGGTACTAAGTTCAAAACATGTATCCTAATAAAAATGTGGCAGAGGTAGATTAGATACAGAGTAAAGGAAGAAGTAATGTAACCACAGACGCAGACATTGGTATCATGTAACAACAAGCCATAGAATGTCTACAGCCAACAGAGAACTTTGAAGATAAAAAGGATGAATTTTCCTCCGGAATCTTTGGAGGGAGTATGGCCCTGTAAGCATACTGATTTTGGATTTCTGGCCTCCAGAACTGTGAGATAATATATCTCTGGTTGTTTTAAGCCCTATAGTTTGTGGTAATTTGTTCTGGGATCCCTAATAAACGAAGTTAATCAGTGGATCTGATTAAATGTGGTTTACAGAGGCAGGGAAGGGCATACTTATTCCCATTTTATGGATGAGGAAGAGTTTTTGACAGTCACTTGCTCAAGGTTTCTCAGCTGGCAGCTAAGAATTACAATCAAATCCAATGCATTTTCTACACTTTCTGTCATCTTAATAAATGTCATCCCAGAAAACAAGGGAAAATGAGCTCTAAGAAGTTTATATTAAAGTTTAAGGATAAGATAAAAAAAGATAAAGTGTGTGAAGGGAGGCTCTTCCATTCTATGACACCTTTATCACAGATAAGGAAAAACTAAATGGTCAATGCCACTGTAGATGACAATTCAGCATTTTAGGAGGATCAAAAGGTATTCAGTACATCTATAGATCCAAATCCCATATCCTGAGAGTCTACCTAACATAGCACAGTATACCATAGCATAACATAACCATGAATTAATTATCAAGAAGTGATTATTTTTGGTGCTAGAGAAAAACAGAAGAATTACAGGTCCAAATTCTATACTATATATAATCATACTGTTCAAGGTCTTCTGAGTTTGATTATTTTTCCCTGTATTTATTTGCACACTTGCTCTTATACAAAATGCTCCATGAACCTTATGCAGATCACTTAATGCTTAGATGAAAACCAGATTTATCTTACTCCAGGCACTGGGGAGTGAGGGATGAAGACTAATACATTTTGTTTTAGGAGTGCCTGCATTAATTAACCTCTGAAAGTGAAAACTACACCAACAATCAGTTTCTATTTTGTTTGAATGGAAATTTTAAAGCTTTTATAAATATCAACATCTGAGAAAGAATATTTTTATCTATTTGGATTTATGAAGAATAAAAAAATATTTTTAAGTAAAAAAACATTTTTAACAACATTTAAATACAAACAAAACAAAACAAAGAAATACTAAGGCTCTTATTAGAATTTTTTGTGAAAATTTCAGAAAATACCCTCATCATGATTAAAAATCCAGACATTGGAAAGCTAGCATTGTCAGGAGAGTGACTTTTCCACCACATCTCTATTGATTGAGTAGACATCTCTAAGTATTTAAGAAACTGGGAGTCAGAGGTTAATTCATTTTGCACTGGAGCTGATAAATTTGTGCTCATTAACACACATGATATATAGGGTAGTTGGACCAGAGACTAAGGCTGTTTCACAACAGCAGTTCAAGTGAGGTGTATATTGCATATAAGTTATTGAAATCATTAAATATAGTGAAAGGAGAGCTGAGGATATGAAAGAAAGGAATGACCAAAAGTAGTTTGTTATCTGATTAACCTGCTTTGATTTGAAGGAGGTCAAGTATCCCTGCAAATCTTAATTTTGTTAGATACCATCATCTCCCTGAATGTTTTGAATTTGCACATATACAAATAGGACATAAGGTGAAAACCACCAAAAATGGTACAAATGCACATTCCCGTGCTATCACCCATGTCTCTATTTCAATTTCTTTCAAATCTACACGGATACATTCACTGCATTCTGTCCTCAATTATTCACTGCCTATTGTCAGCAAGACATCACTGTGAGAGGAAAAATCCTCTGCATACTTTCCCCCAGCATGCTGTAAAATGGCGAGATATGATGGTTTTCTGTCTTGCGAATTAAACTATCCTTGGATGCGGAGATACTGTCTTCTTTAGTAAATGCAAATGAATCATTTTGTTTGTCATGTGTGTCACTATATAGAAGTCTCCATAGCAAGATGTTAATCCTTGTCAAATGAGCAAGTAGGTGGCCAGTTTGAGGATGTGATTGCTGATCTTAAGGAACTTCTGACCCAGAAGGAGAGAGAAATATAGCATATGACTAGCCAAAAAATAGGTCAATTGGTGGTCTATTCTCTAATTGTGATCTCTGCCTTCTGTCTTAGCTCTCATACCCTGTGGTCCACTATACCATCTGCACCTTGATTTAAAGTTCCATCATCATAAATACAGATGAGAGGAAGATTTAAGGAAGGAGGGGCCTGTGAGTTGGGTTTAAAGACAGCTGGTTTGTGAAATAGGGAAATAGAGAGGATGGCATTCCATCTTTTCTGCCTCCCTTTTGTTTAATAGCATTCGCCCTCAGCCTTTACGTCTAACCTCTGACAAAAAAAACTATGGGCTCAAAATGAAGCCATTATGTTAAAGCCCCACATCAGCAAATCAAGACTTGATACCTTAATCTAACTGCAGTTTCAGCTGCCCTACCCAATCTGGAGTGGTGGGGTCTCACTAGGACACAGTCAATAGTGAGAACACTCATGTTGCCTTAGAATGCCTACCAGTGCATTCTTTGCTAATAATTTCCTTTTTTTTTTCTGATCTTCTCTGACTTTAAAAAACTTTCTTTACTATAGTTCATTAAAGCTCCTTTCTGTTTGCTACATAGAATGCTGCCCAATTCATTTACTCATTGAATAAAGCCAATTGGAGCTTCAGATATCCTTAGGTGAATTTTCTTTCTTTACCACCTCTTTATGAACTATTTGAATGTGATTCACTTATCTGATTTCAAATACAAGACAATATTTCTTTCTAAAATTTTACCCTATGTCTCTTCTGCTTACCTACTGAGCATATGCACCTGGATGTTCAGTAACACAAATTCAACCTTTCAGATAATGGAACTAATAATATTTAATCCATTTTTCCTCATTTAAAAAAATCCCTTTCTTGGTTCCATTCCTTGCATAATCTGTGGCTTTATGATTTTATAGGTCTCTCCCCTCATATCCAATAACCTCACTTCTTCCTTTTCATGTAGGGAAGTTCTGTCCACCTTTCAGTAACTAGCTGAAAATTTACTACTTCATTTATGAAGGAGGCAGTAGGAACAGCCTAGGGATTTGGGAGTATATAATTCAGAGATGTAATGGAGATTGGATTATAAAGAAATGTAAAGTAAATATAGTGGTTTTAATTGTTCTTTTGAGTAAGTACATCATAGATATCAGTGAATATAAGCTAGTCACTTTGTAACAAGTCTCAAAATACAAAGCAGAACCTTGAGAAGTCCAAACCATACAGAACCGTACAAAACTACAATGCCAGGAGGCATATGTCAGTAGTCTTATATGTATTATTGCATTAATTTAAAAATAAAGTGTCCATTATCTCCTAGGCTCTGATATACCTGGTCCATCTTGACATTCCATTCTTAAGTCCATTCAATTATAAACTTGAATCTGAGCAGATAATTCACACAAACAAAAGCCAACTCTAAAATTCAGGCAGTAATTCAGATATAAATATCTGCATGTGTTAAAAATGCCTGTTCTTGGATTTTACCCCAAATCAACTGAATAGGAATTTCCAGGGATAGACCCTGGACATCTGCATTTCAAATAAATTGTGTTTGCATCAAAATCTCCTGGGATGCCTGAGAGCCATTCTACTCTGTTCTACTTCTTCCCTTAGGTGTTTGCAGTGGTTAATGGCTTGGCCCAAGTCCTTAGAGGCTCCACTGGGGAAACTATTACACTCTGGGTTCTGTAATCCAGCAGGGGCAGCAGCTGATAGCAATTTCCCTGCATAATTCCTTCTTTTCTGGCTTAGTGGTAAAATAGCTGCTAAAAACGAGAGGGAAAAATGCAAGAAAATGTGGCGTCCTACAGTGAGCTGAAGTCCAGTGTTTGTCCTTGAATCATTTTAAAGTTTAATATGTTATATTAAAACAGCTTGGCTAAACATATATCTTTGGGCAGAAGTCTTAATATACAGTGAAGGTAAGAGGATGGAAGGCAGTTATGTAGATAAAATTATCATTCAAGCAGTGGTCACATTATCATTCCTCCCAGGTTGCTGAGAATGGCACGTGCTTTTGAATCTTAAAATCCACATTCTGTATAGTATTGGAAATAGTACTGTTTTGATCATACATAAATGACTTTACATTAAAGGTCAAACTGATTTGCTTTTCCTCAAATTCACCCACATATTAACAGGTTAAAATACAGATGGAGGGAGCAGAAATAAAATGATCGAAGAAGAAGATACCTGTGTAGGTCACCCTTGTGATTGAAATAGAAATCACATCAAACTCATTCAAACTCTTTTTATTGAAAATGTAATCTGATAAAATTCCCTATTGTTATACACTATAGAGAAATCTGAATACATTTTGAAGTCATGCATGATTTCATTTTAATACTTTCTTTGAAAATAAAAGGGATTTTTTTGATGAGTCTTTTAAAATATTCTCAAGACGATATTTGATTTTTCAAGCTTGCCATCCCCCATTGACAATGGATGTGTAGTATTTTCTGGTACTTGGCAGTGATATAACGATCCCTACTATCAAATACTCCACATTTTGGCACCATAGGGTTATGCTTAACAGATAGAAGTTTAGGGGGATTTAATCCATTTTCAACATTCTAATTCTTGAATAGCTTATTTTAAGGTATAATTTCTTTAGGGTATTTCAGAAGTTTTCTGAATATCATATTAGATAATATTCAGCTTCTGGAATCATTCCTAATTGTGTTTGCACCCAGATTTCATTACTTACCGGGTTTCATTTTAAAATAATTCCCCAATGGTCAGAGCAAATACTTTTTATTGTACCCAATTTACTAATTAAAAAACCAAGAGTCAGAAGATCTTTGAGGAGTAAATGTGTTTTTCTTCCTGTGGTGTATTTTCAGGGTATATCATGCATAAAGTGTTTAATAAAACTTAAAATAATAGTGGTTTTTGTTAATATATATAAGGGTACCAGTTACCTTAACTTTAAAATGAAATGAAGATTTGTAATCTTTTAAGAATATTTGGATTTCATAGTTTTATACTTTAGAAGGAATTTCTATTTGAAAATCTCAAAGTTGGAATATAAAGTAAAACATAAAGTGAAGAACTGTTGACAATAAACTATTTGTAAAAAAAAAAAAATAAAGTGAAGAACTGAGAAAATATGTGTTAAGGATGAAAATTTCAGGATGTACATTGAAGAAGAGTTTCCAGGGTAGAATATGATGAGGTTCTCCTAGATTCCAGATGTAATATAAAGTGATTTCCAAGGAAAACTTCCACTTTATTAGTATTAAAAACAGTCATCGGTTTTAGTAATCCAGATTTCGATTTAAAACTTTATCTTAATCAAAAGGAAGCCCAAGTGAACTCACAGCTTCCTATGTAATCTAAGAAAAAGCCAAAAATCACTAGGAAATTGCTACAGTTCTGAGCTAGGTTCAGAAAATGCATTGATGACAATTCCTAAAGAGAAGACTCTCCAATGAAAGTTTACATCTCACATCACCCGTGTCTAGTATTAGATTGTGTACACAGTAGGTGATGTTAAATTGCATAGTTCTTCTATTTTATCTTTAAGCCTTTTTTAGCACAAGATCATTGGTACCATTTGAAAGATTTCTATCTCTATTTTTGTCTTGAGGCCTCTTCCTTCCTTCCTTCCTTAGAGTATTTTCTCATGTATGTGTTTCTACTGACTGGGAACACAAATATTCCAACAATTAAGGGGACAATGTGAGAATTCTCTAGGCAGCTTGATCCATATCATTTTAGGATGCATTTTATCCATAAGTAAAGAGCTCACTTCTTTCTTTAAAATGGTC
The DNA here is from genome assembly GCF_008692635.1 of Crocuta crocuta. Lineage (NCBI taxonomy): Eukaryota > Metazoa > Chordata > Mammalia > Carnivora > Hyaenidae > Crocuta > Crocuta crocuta. Next base: position 544,377 of record NW_027530550.1, on the reverse strand, counting down.
TGGTTTATGCAGATTCTTCTTTCTCCACCTATAAATCAAGATTGTTCTAAGAAGAATATACAACACATCCCCTACTTTCAAATGGAATGATATATCTATTATATTTCTTTGATGTTGCTAGCCTTGCATTGCTATTTATTCTTTATGTTGTTATTGTACCAAATAAACAACTATGACAAGCATAACCCATTCATATAAAAATTTTACTCTTTCTTACCTAGGAATATTTAACTCAACTGGATTATTGTCCTTGGAAGAAATCTGGTGCAAATTCTACATTATTGGTGAGTCTTAATGATGAGACATCTCATTTTAGTATTTAAAAAGTACTATTCAGTGTCATTTGAAAGCTCCCAATTTGAGAAAAGTCCAAGGAGAAAGTAGTAGTCTCATTACGCTGAAGACACAAAGATGGGTTTTGGATTTGTAGGAATAAGTACCAGAGAAAAAGAATATATACAAAGAGAGAGCTAAGGAAAGTGATAAAAAGGGAAAATTTTTGAAAAAAAATTATAAAAACCTTTCATTTAACAAAGCTGTGTTAATATTAGTTATACTAATATACTAAGAAAAGTGGAATGCATATTAGTATCAATCAAAATAAATTTTAGAACAATGGAAATCATCAGTGATAAAGAGGGCTATTTCATAGTAATGAATAGGTCAATGCATAATATGTGATAATCAAATATACCTTCAAAAACACATAGAACAAAAAGTGATAGAACTGAAAGTAGCAACAGACAATTCCATAATACTTTAAAGTTTTGGAAGGGAGGGGCAAGATGGCGGAGAAGTAGGGAGCTCTGTACATTGCACTCGCCCCCATATCTCGCACGGAGAAGACCTGAAGCCATAGGAACCCTTACAGAATCCAGGAGTTTGGGAGGAAAAGGAGACAGAGTCCACTGAGAAAACCTTCTAACCTGAGTGCAAACTGGAGAAGATAAAATCGGGCCAGGACCAGAGACGCAGAGGGATGGGGGTGATCCCCCTCTGTGGGGAGTGAGAGGGGAAAGAGAGAGGCTGAAACTGCTCAAGACACAGTCCCTGTCACTGGGGAACAGAAAAACCTCCACTTGGGACACAGAGGGATCTGGTCTCTGGCTCTCCAGCTGACCCTAAGTGGGACGCAATTGTCCCAAACAATCCCTGGGAAAACAACTGCGTGCATGCCAAATCCCTGCATGCCAATTGCCCATGCGCCAACTCCCTGCGTGCGCCAACTCAACCTGGAGGCGCTGTGTGCTGACTGTGCCTTTGTGCTTATGGCTCGGCTGGATCCCTAGAGGGGAGGCAAAGGGCTTAAAACTGGGAGATTTGCCCATGAGTTCGTGTTTCAGGTGACAAGACACAGAGGGACCCAGTTTCCCGCTCTCCAGCGGACCCGAGGCAGGAAGCATTCCCAGGGGACCCCTGTCCTTGCTCGCCAACCCGACTTGGAGGAGAAGGGAGCAGCGGCTTCTGACTCAATCCCCAGGGGGTAGGCAAGAGGCTTGGAATTGCCCTGAGGGGATCGCCTGCGAGTTTGTGTCTACGGCAATTTCAGTGGTGCACGCAGACTGGGAATTGGAAATGAGGCCTGGCCTGGGATGTAGAGCGCAACCCACCTTGGCTGTGCCCCGGGCATGGGGAGTTTACACACCCAAAAAAGTGTGTTGCAGTGATTGGTTCAAGAAGGGACTGGAGGGCCTCCACTCTTCTCCCCACAGCCCCCAAGGCCGAACTCCTGCCTGATGCATTGGATCAAACCACACCCATCCCTGCTAGAAAGCTGCCCTCCTCCCCCCACCTTTTTTTTTAATCGGAGCACTGACCTGATTAATTCTGGTCACTGGCTTGCTTAAACAGTCACATTTAATCCATTCTGTAGATGTAAATTCTACACCTACCTACCTTTTCATCTCTTTCTCTCAGGACTAATCAGACTATATAGTTTCTCTGGATAACACCAGCATCTTTCTCTCACCTCTTCAACCATATTCCACCCTTTCACTCTTTGAAAAAATCTACTTATCCCTTCTGCCTGTTCATTCTATTTCCAATTTTGCCGCATCCCCGCCCTGTCATCTTTCTCTATGCCCTTCAACCAACACTGCATACACCTGGCTATTTAATTGTAGCTGGGAGATCTGGTTACATGCTTTAAACTGTTCTTTGTCTATCGGCTTCCTTTTTCCATTTTCTTTTATTCTTTTTGGCTTTTTAATATACNCAAGCATGAATCCCACAAAGGACACAATGACTCTAAACCCACATATTTCAATAATAACACTGAAAGTAAATGGGCTGAATGCTCCATGATACTTTGAAGTTTTAACACTCCTTTCTCAAGTAAGTGATACAACAAATAGGAAGAAAACAGTAAAGTTACAGAATAGCTGAACCTGATGGTTTTATTCTATAAACTGATTTAACTTATTTGTCATTTATAAAAAATTGCATGCAACAACAGGAAAAAAAGATATATATAAATGTATGTATATACATATATATACATATATATATATATGGAGCAGCAGAGCACCAAATATATTTTAATTAACCTATAAGGGAAAATTCTTAAGAACATTTTAGCAATTTGAATACAGCAATACGTAAAAGTGATACTGACACTACCAGTGGTGTTACCCCTAAAATACGGTTTTGTTTTTCTCTTAACTTTGAAAATCAGTTGCCAGATTGATAGAATAAAGGAGAAAAACCACATGATCATTTCAGTAGATGAATTTGATAAAATTCAACACTCATTCATGATAAAAACTATCAGAGCTAGCAGTGAGTAGGGGATTTTCCTCAATCTAATGAAGGCTATTTTTTTTAAAAACCTGGAATTAACATCGTATATAATATTGAAAAATATGAATAGTTTTTCCCAACCATCAGCAACAAGCAAGGTTGTACTCTTTTGTTTTCACCATTCTGCTACAGGCTCTAACCAGGAAAATAAAAAATAAGACAAGAAAAAGAAATAAAAGATTATAAAAGAAGACAAAAACCTGCCTTACTCACCAACAACATAATACTGAACACAAAAACTCTAATTAATATGCAGGATATTTTCGTAGTTCCACAACTACGAAATTATTGTCTGGTGGCATGTTTGTGCAAGGGATTGACTGTAAAGAGAGATGAAGGGACTTTCTGGGGTAATGAAAATGTGATAGTAACATAGGTTCAAGCATTTGTCAGACTTTTCAGCCTGTGCGCTTAAAATAAGTATTTATTGCAGGTCAGTTATATCTCAATAAAGATTTTAAAAATTCCCAATTTATTTGCTTTATAACATCTGCCTCCCCTGCACTTAGTTTTGCATCAGGAGTGGAAGGTAGCCTTTCCAAAGTGGGATATTTAGTTGTCTTCTTTCTCTATCCTTCTAATAACTTTTTCAGTCAGATGTCTACTGTACCTGATTGTGATGGCTCCATGATCTGCCTAGGGACACATAGGTCAAGGGAAAGGGTAAAATCTCACATGGCTGATACAGCTCTAATCTGTCGCTGCTACCCTATGAGAGGGAAATAGAAAGTGCTGGCACTTTTGCTTATTGGGATTTTTCATGTGTTTTTCAGAGGCTCTCCCACTGGCAGTCCTTCTGACTTTAATTCATGTAATGAAAATGGTACCTTCTTCTAAAGTTCTCAGCTCATAGACTTAGCCTATTTGGGTCCTTCTGTCCACCCAGGACTTGGAGTTATTTTAAGATGATTCCATATTCAATCGCCACTTTATATAATTTGGAAAATAACATCAAGTATCAGTGGCTAAATTGCAACAACCCCCAATCCTGGAATATTAAACTGTGGTTGGTTTTCAAAATGTAGTTTGGGATGGCATTTATGTCTCCATATCAGCACATCTGTCTATTACTTTTTAGATGATAGAACCGATTTAAAATGAGATGGTGGTGACTGTTGTGTAACTCTGTAGATTTACTAAAAATTATTGTACTATAAAATGGGTGGGCTATATGGAATGCAGATTATATTTCAAAAATCTATTTAAAGTTGTGAAAAAGAAAAAGGATATTCACATTTGTATTAGCATTCACATAGGAGAGCCACATATGCTTTCTCTTTGAAGATTGAAGAATAGTTGCAAAGACGGTTGTGACCCTAAGACCTATCTACAAAATGTTCCTTTGAGTAATGCTGTTCATGTATTGACAGCTGACAATATTTGGCTCCTAAAATTAGGGAAATCTCATGTGGTAACCTGGATGATCTACTGGTATGTGTAATGTCTTGCAAAAACTGTAGAAACCTTCATTGAATCTCTGGGAAAATAATCGCTCCAAGTAAAGAAGGATAAGCTCCTAAAATAGTCCACATTAAAAAAATTGCTATTCACAGAATTCAATAAGTGGATTCTGCTGTTTAACTTGCCCTCTATAACAAAAGAGAGCTTATTCACTGTTTTTTTTTAAAGTTGTGAAAAGTGAAATCTAAGCCAATCTTCTGAAAAGAGTTACAGCATTTTCCTTTTACAAGAAGCCATTTAAGACCAAAAACAATTTCTGTGGACATTTAACAGCTCATTAATTTTTAGTGATCAGAAGCAATGAGAGTTTATTTATTAGGAAAAAGTAACTTTATTTTTTAATTTGAGATGGAAAATATTAAAAACCTACAGATAAATGAAACTGGTTCCAAAAGACTCTCAAGAGACGTCATATGTGGATTTTCTGCTAATTGCTCTACATTCTTACTTTAAAACATGTATTTGCCAAGATGTCAATACTCACTGCAGAAGGTAGAAGTAATACTTAAATTCTTGTGTTCCTTTTGTTACCATGTTTTTACAATTGAACATTTTTCAGGTTTTCCAAAATTTCCTCTTACAATATCTCCAATTAAATCCTCCAGTTCATTACAATCATGGTATTTTTTTCCTTGATTACTCTTCTCCTTTCCTGTAACCCTTATATTAAAGACAAAGGCATTGAAAGAAAAATACAACAGATGTGTTTTTGCTGTACATTTCTTTCAGTGTAAATTCTTGTTCCTGTCCAATAAGCCAATAGAACATCAGTAATGATCCTCCTTAACTTTTGGAACAACGATTGCCTATCCGTGTACAGGCTGAAATGGGAGGTATGCCCAGTGACAATTAAAAGTGAAAATAATTTAACATTTGCCAGTAATAATTAGTCTACATTAAGCTATTCAATCTATGTACAGTATACAAAAAGCTATTCTAATAAAAAAGAGCCTATATAGAATATACTAAAATATTTACGGGAGCGCCTCCATGGCTCAGTCAGTTGAGCGTCTGACTTTAGCTCAGGTCATGACCTCATGGTTCATGAGTTCGAGCCCTGATTCATGCTCTCTGCTCTCAGTGCAGAGCACACTTCATATCGTCTGTCCTCCTCTCTCTCTGTACCTTCCCCACTTGCATACTTTCTCTCAAAATTAAGTAAACATTTAAAAATATATATTTATGGACAAATGCTATCATACATGGGACTTGCTTCAAAGAAATAGAAGTGGGGAAAGTGGTAAGGAAATAAATGAAATAAGCTTGGGCATAAGGTGGCCATTATTGAAATTTAAGACATGGGTGTGCAAGAGCAGTAAGATGTCTTCTTTTTATAAATTTTTAGTATTTTCCATAATGAAACATTGAAAAATAACCTAGGCAGGTATTTTCTAATTACATCTTTGTTTTTCATTAGCTCTGTGGACTTAGACAAGATGTTCTACTACCTTGAATCTTTGTTCTCTTAATTGAATGATGGAATAATAACACACAAACTGTAGGACTATTTGTAAGATCAGAGATCATACTATAGATGTAAAAAAATAGAGCACAGGGCAAAACCTAAAGTCAGTAAATGGTACCCATGATTTAATTCATGGACCTTTGGAAGGAGTCAATTATACTTTTAAATGAGAATCAGATGATATAATGTATGTATATCCCCAAATACAGTGTCACACTGGTAGTCACTGATGTATAATTTGGATTTCCATCTCTCTTTGGCATGCTGTAACCAGACAGTCAAAGATTGTCTGAGCAGCATATTAAAAGACATAGAGCCCTTAAAAGATTCACTAGTTGGGTTCTTTAAAAGTATTAATGGACATTGGGGACATTAAGTATTTTTTCTGAGGTGCTGACTCTAGATATTCATTCCATCATGCATTGCATTCATTCATATCTTTGTTGGGTTCACAAATTTCTGGCTGTCCTCCCATTAAGATCTTAGAGATAGAAAGGTCTTGAAATCTGCTTGATCTTGCTGCATAGCTGCAATTTCTCTGCAAAAGGCATTATTTCAGTGACCCTCATCCACTGGGAGGAAGGATAGGCCCTGCAGTTGGTAATTCTAGGAAAGCCAGCAAAACACAGAGCCAAGTGATTTTAGAGGATAGCTTCCCTCCAGGGATAGACCACCGCTGCACCATTGGTGTTCAGCAGAGACAGTGCCCATCATCGTGGAATTGTATCTTTTCCAATGTTTATCCCTCTTCGTTCCCTGCAAATACACGACAGTTTTGGGAGGCTAAGCAATAATGCCTTCAGAATTTGAGATCAATTTCTGTGATTAGAAGATCAGTTAAAAAATGGAACTCAATCCAGTAACAGATTATTGCAGTGTGATAATAAAGTGTGTGTAAATCATGATGTTGCTAAATCTCAGGTGATTTACTCTCCTCCATTTGCCGGATATTTGTTGTAAAGAACTCTGTGGAAATGTTTCCATGGTCTAGGCATTGTAGATAGAGCAATAAAAAGGTTCAGATGCTTTCATGGAACTTCTCATCTAGAAGCAGACACAGTGAAACAACCATAATGACAAATGCAGAGATCACATGCCTTTCTTTAATCATAATTGTTCCACGTGCTAGGTAATAAGGGAGCCAGGTTACAATGAGGGGCTATAGCAAGAGGCATTGAAGCCTATCTGAAGTCTAATGTATCACTCAGACATGGGGCCACTTCTCTGACTGCTTGTACTCAGATTCATTTCCTGACAATTGCTCTACTCTTTACTGCAGCAGGTGCTGATCTAACAGCTCCTGTGTCATCCAGGTTTGGCTGGGGTCAACTAATGGGAGTCATTGGCTGGAGATGATAGAGTTGGAGAAAAGAACTACAAGTTATTCATCTCTCTTCTGGCTCAAGGTGGCATTGCTATCATCAGCCGAACTTCCTTGGTGGCTTCAGTCTTGCCACCTATGTCTTCTTTTGCATCCCTAACTTTTCTGGTAAACTCTAGACCCCAAGTTCCAGTAATTCTGCATCTTCCCTTTGTCTCTCAGCTTCTTGATTGTAATAACGTCCTTCTGTTGCCAATCTTTAAGTTGTCTTCCTGTCTCCTGTTTGGCTTCTTACCATCTCCCATCATCTCTGTCACCATTGCCTCACATTAAAATTTCTGTTTTAAATACTTAGAGTGGTTTCTGCTGTTTTGGTGGATATGTGGTCAATACACTGTTTCAAATTGGAAACAACTTGAAAACAAAAGATTTGTCTAGGGTCCTATCTGGAAGGAAAAAAAAAAGCACAAAATAACGACAACACAAACTACAACCTCTATCCAACTTAGTTTGGAGAGTAGAACTAGGTGCAAGGGGTTGGCCAGTGAGGTATCACAGAAGGTGAAAATTGCTATGGAAGAAAACAAAGCAGATCTGGGGAACTGAGGAGAGTAGACAAGAGCATGCTCAGTCAAGGCAACATTTGAGTGGATTTGAGGCAGATGATGGGGAGTCAGCCACATGGGTACTTGAGCCAGAGGGAGGGGAGAGGACAGTGTGTTGAGAGAGGGGATAGTAAGTTCAGTGACCCTCAGGTGGGCATGCCTGTGATAAGTGCAATGAGCTCAATAAAATGTCAGTGTGGCTGGGGGTTCGCTGGAGTGAAGTGAATCACAGAGAAGATCAAGTCAAAGAGATAAAGAAGGGAACTTATGTTTTTTTTAACATAATTTCTATAAGACCTTTTAGAACATTGAGATTTCAGTTTCCTTTTATATATAGTGGGGATAATATATCTGACTTCACATTCTAATATGGAGGATGACATGACATAGGGCATACAAAGTGCTTACCAGAGACTAGACACATAATAAAGATGTCTATCATTATTACTATTGTTGTTTTTGTTACTATTACTTATCTTCCTTGTGTTTTCTCTTCTGTCAGTGAAGATGATGAGTCTGTCTCCCTTGCTCCACACCCATTTACCTTAGAAGATGATTTTTGGCTTTTAGAATCAGTTGCTCTAAACTAAAAGCATAACTTGCTCTCTCACCTGAGAAAGAAGCTAGCTTAATTAATTTCTACTGTGTTCATTGGAGTCAAATGGTAAATTCCTTTGAGGGAAGGGGTTATGTTTTAAATGACTTCATGTCTGAATATCCTAACACTGAAGCTGTAGTCAAGCTTTAATGTTTGTGGAATGAAAGATGAATGCTCTCATCCTCCCAGATTATCTAATTTGGGGCAATGAACATGAAGATGCCAGTCTTCACTTACACATCACTGAAGCAAAAAAGTCTTATTCACATTGGGATATTTCTATGTCTGCCAATCTGATTTCTCAAAGCCGAGGTAAAGGCACATCTATAAACACCAGGGTAATCTGAGTGTTTAGATAATTATTCAAATAATGATCGCTGTTCATGCAGGAATGCATCCATTCTTCTCACTCCATTCTTATGACAGCAGGATTTTTTGTTTGCTCGAATCACTCATTTTACAAATTTATTAGTCATCTGCACTGTACAGGGCACTGTTCCTAGCACTGATTGCCTCAACTATCCATTTGATTTTGCCTGTGAAAATAAACCCAAAGAGATGCTGGAAATCCACTTTCTCATTCCAGAGTTCTTATTTAAAAAAATCAGCAGTTGGTTTGTGTTCAAGTGTTACTTTGTAAATGCCCCTCATCTGGTTCCTTTAATTCCGATGCACTCTCTTTATTATGTTCACATCACTAGGTGCTCCTGCTGGGTAACCTTCCACCTACCTACCTTGAGTCCGTCTCTGTCTTAGATGGGCTTTTAAGCTCTTTGCAGAAAGATCAAATCGTTAATGGTATTAAAGATGTCGCAGTAAAATTGTTAACTATGCTGGAAATGTTACTTGAGTAAAGAAAGGGAGAAATTTTTAATTGGAAGTCTTGCAGCTGGAAACCTCCACAAGGCTGGGGTTTTGTGTTTCTTTATATTTACTAGAGTTAATGCATTTTAGGTTAGGCAGAGTGTGCTTGGAAATTACAAGGACATTTCTACATATGCGTATATGTCCTTTTGAGGTTTGAAAGCAGAATCTATGTTGAACCAGATAGCTTTTGACATAAGAGGGAATGAAATGTTTGTAACCAGGCAGTTTTGAAGAGGGCAGTGACCTGGGGGATTAGGTAGCATCCTATAGAGCAGCCCCTCAGCTTCCTAACTATACAGTTGGAAACAAATTAAATTATCTTCCCCCCCTCAGTATCTTATGCTTTAAAATGGTATTGATATGTTCCTTAAATATTGGGGTAGATTAAATGAACCATTTAACACTATAGCTGGCTTATAATGGATTCATTTTAGTCTGGCTTACTTTCCCTCTTCATGCCACAATGAACAAGTGATGAAGCCTGATTGTGAGGGAAATTTGGCAATTCTCAGTCCCCATCCCATTTCAAAGCCAAAAAAAATCAGTCACAAATTTCATAGAGTTCATAAAGTTCATTTCCTTATTTAATATGCACAGCACATAGACAGATTGTAGCCAGCCATCTTCACTATAAATGAATCTGTGGTCATCACAGGCCCATTTTATAGATCAGGACTCAGGCTCAGACAGTCTAAGTAACTCCCTAAAAGTCGTTCTGTTTTTGGCAGTAGCGCTGAGCAGCTGGGATTTCCTGAGTTTTAGCATGGGCCTCCTAAACTTAAAGGACGTTACGAAGGTATGATGATTGTCATGAAGAGGAGACTCTCACCTGAAAATTCCTACAAGATGATTTTATACTTACAACCCTATTCGTTCTCACACAGACCTTCCCACCAGGGGTTGTTATCCTAATCCATAAAAAGCACTTATTAACCCGATGGTTTTGTTTGTTTATTCTGGAGTCAAGACAATCTGGGTTTGACCTTGGTGTTATCAACCAAGCGCTTCAGTTACGTTGCTTAACCTTTACGTTGAGTCAGCTTTCTCATCTGTAAAATGGAGAAAATAACAGCCCTAGCATAAGTGAATTCTAGTGATTTTTATTGAGTGTGTGTAACCACTAAGCTAGGAACTCGAGGGGGTTCTTTCTAACCATAATCTCACTTGGCAACATCATATTTGTTTTTATCATGCAACATTGCAAGCAGTTCCCGTATGTCACAGTGAGGAAAATCATCAGTCCCTTTTGGCAAATGGGACTACTGACAGTTTGTTAACTGGTGATAGAGGGCATTACATCCTTGTCTCTCTGTCCCCAGAAATGGTGTTCCAAGCAGTTTGAAATCTCTTACCAGAAGGAACTTCTAAACTGCTGGAACAGGAAAGGAAAAAGCAAGGAGGAGACATACCTACTTGTGTTTACTTATTCCTTTCGTGTGTCACATGCCAGCAATACCTCCATCATGCCAACCTCTCTGTCAGAGCAACTAATTTACATCCTGTTCGTGCAGGTCAGATGAAAGCCAAGCATGTAATTAGTGCCTTTGTGCCCTTGGAAACTCTAATGAAAGACCTCAGCTTTATAAGGACTCAAGACATGCAGCAGTTCTCTCTGTGGCCCCTAACCTCCCGGAGGGCCCAAACTTGCCTGCAAAGCAGTTTGTTTTCAAAGGAGTTTAAAAAGGAAGACTTTTGCTTGTTTTTCCAGTGCTTCTTTTTTCATGTTATTGGTGGGCCATTGAGCAGTGGGGGGAAATGCAATGCAGTTAACTGTCTGGGACAACCCCAGACACAGCAGTCCTGAGGTCTGGAAGTAACTGTTGGTACCCCCTCGTGGTTTGGGATTCTGCAGAATGATCCCATTGAGATGGCAGTGGGGATATTGAGATTCAAACAGTGTGAATTCGCTTCTCCTCTCTCCCTAGCTAGGGAATACTCCATACTGAGGGACCTCACGGTGATTGACAGAGAAAATGAAACCTACTTTAAAATATCCTCTTAAAAAGAGCATTTTACTTCTTTCTGTCTTCTTTCTGTCTTTAGTCTTTTACTTCTTTCTGTCTCACCCTTAGCATCAATTCCAATGGTTCTTATCATCTTGAAAGTGAAGTTTTCATAGGCCTAAGATGTCCCAAACCCATTCTATACTTAGAAAAACTATTTCAGGGGCATCTGGGTGACTCAGTCGATTAAATATATGGCTTTGGCTCTGGTCATGATCTCGCAGTTTGTGAGTTCGAGCCCTGTGTCGGGCTAAGTGCTGACAGCTCAGGGAATTTGTAGCCTGTTTCAAGTTCTGTGTCTCCCTCTCTCTGTGTNGAGAGAGGGAGTCACAGACTGAAACACGTTCCAGGCTCTGAGCTGGCAGTCAGCACAGAGCCCGACGCGGGGCTCGAACCCACAAACTGCAAAATCATGACCTAAGCGAAAGTCGGACGCTTAACCGACTAAGCCACCCAGGCGCCCCAAGCTTATATTAGCTTTAAGTCCAAGTATTGCCTACCTCACCTCCTCCATGCCACGCACTTATGATGTCTTCAGTATATAACATCCAAGGAGCAAAAAACATAAGTGGGGATAGTATAGAAGGAGCTTTGTTGACACATAGCCTGGCAGATTGCTCAAAACTATGGACGTATGATCCTCCTTTTCATTTGACAGTTTAAGAAACTAGCATTGTCTCTGTTACCGAAAACACCATTTCTCAATGAACTACTAAGGGCTTTAGAATCAAAGTGAATGATGATAGAAATTTAGGTCTTCTGTGACCTTGGAAAAGTCCCTTTACCACTCAAGTTTCTATAAATATAAGGTAGGACAAGAAATAACCACTTCTTAGGACAGTTGTAAAGTTAAAAGCAGATAAATATATAAAGTTCCTGGCTGATAAGAGGCACACTTAATGTTAGCCAAGCGTCATTTCCTCCCTGGAAATACCCCCCACACCCAGCACACTGGCATGGAATCCTACTTCCTCCATGGTATTACCACTTATTTGCTTCATGACTTAAGGACTCACTTAACTTCAACCTCAATGAGTCTTAGATTCTACAGCTTTAAAATGAGGTTAATAATATCTCCTTAAGGATCTTTGTAAGGGAAGTGAAGCCACTCCTTCGTAAAACAGGAAGCAATACTTACTAGTGTTTATTGTGATTACAGATTTTACTTTTGCTTCTGTGATGATGGTAATAGCCAGAAATTTGATACAGAAAAAAATGTTTATTGAGTCCTTCTGAAGATTTTTATTTTTTATTTATTTTTATGTTTTATTTTATTAATGTTTGTTTATTTTTGAGAGAGAGAGAGAGGCAGAGAGAGAGGGAGACACAGAATCCAGAGCAAGCTCCAGGCTCTGAGTTGTCAGCACAGAGCCCAATACGGAGCTCAAACTCACACCATGAGATCATGACCTGAGCGAAAGTCAGAGGCTTAACCGAATAAGTCACCCAGGTGCCCCTGAAGATTCTTATAAACATAAATGACAAAATTCTATGAAGATAGTTTTACTAATGTGCTTTATTTATTTTTTGGGATAAAGATGGGGTTTTAAGAGAGTTTAACTAACTTGTCCAAGGTCACACCACTATTATGTTACAGTTGAGACACAACAATCTAACCATGCCCTTAAAACCACTAATGTAGACTGCCATCTGAATCAGTGTCTAAGAATTTTAATTGTATGCTAGTTACCCTCTGTTAAACTGTGTTTAAACTATGACTGTATTCTCAGCACCATTTCACTAAAGCCGACATTTTTCAGGATGTATAGGAGCAAGGAAGTATGTTGGACATATGCTGAATAATGGGCCATGGGGGATTTACACTGGCATTTTGGCAGCTTAGTATCCATATTTTAAAGATGATCAAGTTGCCTGGGTCAAGAGGGTCTCTGAAGTAGCAATCTAACTCTTGGGAGCATTGCTGAAAGAAGGTTTAAAGACAGATTCGGAAGGTTAATCATGTTCTCTCTCTTATCTAAAATGTTGGATTCTTTATTTATCTTTGTTGCAATCCTGCCACTGATGGCTTTCTGAAACCTTGGACCAGTTTGGCCCAGTGGTGGCAAGTTGTAAAACCCCCTTGCTAAGTGAATTTTCTTACACATAGATGATCCTAAAATGGTCTCTCTCATCTATATAATCTCTCCTATTTCACGTGAACAAAATGAGATTTGGAAGAACACAATTATCATCAATATGCATGATATGATCTGCAGTGTGATCAGTGTTTGCAGGAATAGGAATTGTAAAATATTTATGCTCTTTCGATAAGCACACATACCTTTTGAGTTGCTATTGATTAAATATTTGAAATAAATTTCTCAATTTTTGGTCTTTTTATTTGGTTTATCTTTTTTCCTGTACCAAGTAACATGTCTATTAACAGGACCTTATGTTTATTCTAAGAACACTGTTCAATCTAAGAAAATGAAGAAGTAGAATGAATGTATCTATATAATTCATATTTGGACCCTCTGGGACTTTCTTTTCTTAGTAGGGCTAGGTTATTATATGTACTCCTTCAGGGCTGATTGTAGTATGCAAAGTCATTGTAAAGATTACCTCCATTCTTCCTTATTTTACCACCTCCAACTGGTAATTCCTCAAAATGACTCCGTTTTCCCTGTAGCCTCATTTTCAGTTACTAATGCCTGCGTACCCCCTCAATATATAGTCTAGTAGTGTCAGTGAGATTATAGTTCCCCTTTACTCTCCCCTGATCTAGCCAAGCTCTTCCCTTTGTTTTGGATGGCTCCCCACTTTCATTTACCTGGGTAAACCTTACACCTTTGATAAGTGGATTTTCCTTGAAGAATCAGCCCAGATTTACCTCTTTCAGAACTGAGCATCAGGACTTCTTCTATGTGTTCAAGTTCTCTGTGCCTATTCCTTTCATTGCCTTGATTATTCTTTTTCTAATCTCAAGACCTCTAGAAAGGCAAAAAGCCTCATTTATTTTTGGTATGCCTGGGCCATTGCTGAATGGAACTATCTATTCATATCACAGGCACTGTGGTTGGCAAATATGTACATTATACTTCTATGTAATCTTTTCTTTCCCAGTTTTCTTCCCTTGGATGGAAGCACCAATAAGTCTTTCCTTGCTCCATCTGGTACTTCCTCTAAGACTCAGCTCAAGTGTCTCCTTCTTCTAGAAATCCACATTGCCTGCTTTTCTTACCCCATCTATTGAGATCCCTTTGTCTGTAATCTTGTAGTGCTCTCTGGAAATCCCAGACTTAAGACAAGCAAACCAATGACTAGGAAAGAGTAAGAACTCCAACAGCATTGTTGAGGATACGGATCATGACATTGATCTCCATGTGCCTTGTATTTGTCACAGTATCTGGTCCTGATAAGTTACAGGATCTCAGTCAACATTTGTTAAATGTGCATGAATGGATGAATAAAAGGAAAATGTATGAAAGATTTCTTCTGTAGTATTTGGTCATACCACTCTTTAAAAACATACTAAATAAGAGTAAAAATGCATAACTTATATCCAATTAACCATTCAATCAACATTTCATAACCACCTTGACCATCTTGCCAGACATTGAAGTCATTGAATATATTTGCTATGCAGCAGATGATTCAGTGGTGTTCAGGGTAAGCACAGTTATCCCCTTGGAAACTATTAATATGTAGTAAAATCAGTGATTTTCTTTTTACCATAGAGATAAAGATGTAGTCCAAAGGTTAGGTGGCCATATAATTTATCATCCAAATGCTTTGGAAACAAAAGAGGCCATTATTAATAGCTAGCATGCTAGAACAATAGGCTTAAACCTGAACTAACCAGGCAAACAGTGGTGAAAGTTTACCACAATATCCAGAGAGAAAAGGCAATGATTTTATGAATCTCAGTCTGCTCATTTGAATTTCAGTGTCCAAAGGCAAATGTGATGGGCAATCCTATGAAGATTCTCCCCATCAGAGATTTTTATCTGAGTGTCTGAAGTTGCCTATAAACATAACCATTAGGTATTTTTCTTAGTCACTCAGTCCTGCTCTGCGTTATTACTGTGGTTTGATGGATTTCTTCCTGTAGACGAATCTGTATAAATATATATATACTGTTTTACTGCTTTTCTGCATTTCCCCTTTCAGAGAGTATGGGAAGAGGATGCATACACCTTGTTGCCTATGCTGGAACTCTCCCAGGTGTTTGTGTGTGTATGCACACACACGTGTTGGGTTGTGTACTAATGTTGCTAAGAAGAGAAACAACTGTTCTTTGTTGACTGAATGAGAATAGATCCTGCTTCCCTGAGCTTTTGGCTATAGTCACAGACTAAACAATTATAACAAAAAGTTGTTAGAAGCCCCTCCTCATTATTCAGAAAATAGAAGAAATAGTGCATTTGTATCGCTCTATAGAATGCTTTTATCCATTTCTCTCTGGAGAAAATGGGTGCTGAATAATGAGTAGGTTGGTTATAGATTTTTTTTTTTTTTTTTTGCAAAAATGTCTGCAATAAGTCTTCTTTCCATTATTATGCCCCTGGATATTCCCCTCCCAAACTTACTCTGGAATTAATTATGTGTCTTACTTTGGCCAAGGGGGCAACAGGAAATGTGGCTTGGTATTTGGTATTTTTTCCTATGCTTTAGTATTCTCTAACCAACACCATGTGAACAAGTATGGACTGGCCTTCTGGATGATGAGACACACATTGTTAAATCATCCCTAGCCCACCTAACATTAAGCCAATCATCCAGTATGTTGGGAAGCCAAGTTTGAAAATGAGCCCTAGCTGAATTAGTTTAAGTAAGAAGAATCATCCAGGTGATATATGGAGTCATAAGAAATTTTAAAAGTTTATTGTTTAAGCAGCTTTTTTTTAATGTTTGTTTGTTTGTTTATTGAGAGGAGTGAGGGGGTCAGAGAGAGAGGGAGAGAGAATCCCAAGCAGGTTCTATGCTGACATGAGGCTCTATCTCATGAATCAAGAGATCATAACCAGAGCCAAAATCAAGAGTTGGACTCCCAATCTACTGAGCTACCCAGGTGCCCTTCAGCTGCTAAGTTTTGAGTTAGTTTGTTACATAGAAAAGCAAACTGATGAAGAAACAGGCACCTTATAAAGGGATTGTAACAAAAAAGTTAAAATATGTAGCAGTAGCTTTGGAACAAGGTAGGTGCTGAGGTGGGGAAAGAGGTCAGGAAACATTTAGCAAATGTTAGAAAGTCAGAAAGGAAACTATCAGCTTCTTAGTGGAGGTTACTGATTAAATTTACAGGAAGCCTATAAAGTATTAAAAGACAATTAGACAACTTAAAGCATCTTCAGCATGAACTAAAACAGTTGTAATTCAAAAAGAAGCCTCAGATACCTAGCAGATAGGAAAGATACACTCAGCTGAAAACATGAAATGTTTCTTGTAGAAAATGAAAGATTTTTCAGGGGTGACCTAACAGTCTAGAGGGTACAGGCAAGAGCAGTAAACAGTGAACTGGGAACTATGCCCAGAGACAGAACCTGGCTCATTCCCTACCTTTAGAGTAAGAGGATGGCAACAAGTCACCAGGTGGATGCCTGGTGTATAGAATGCCTTCTATACATCTAACGTTCCTCCTCTATTCAAATGTTAATCTCTAGTCCAGTTCTTTTGAATTGAACTATATATGTTAGATAAATGTGGTACAGATAATGTACCTTTTCAGTTCATAGTCTCCTAATTTAGAGAAACTGAAACTGAAAATGTCATCTGCACTCATCTCTGTTACAAATCATGACAAACTGATGTTATCATTGTTAAAAAGTTTTTGGGAGTCCTGGGATAGAGGTGATCATGTATCAAATGTGAGAAGAATATGAAGGATTTGTGGATGGAAGGTACACATTGTAGGATACAGAAAATGACCACAGAATATATATTGCTTTTTCTGTCATGGAGTAGAGTCTCTCTGCCCAGCCCCAAATGTGCGTTGGCCTTGTGATTTGCTTTGACTAAAAGCATTTGGTGAAAGTGACATTGTGCAAGTTCCAAGCCTAGGAATTAAGAGATCCTGAAGAATCTTTTCTCAATCTGGGAAACTATCCACCCCCTGAATCCAAATCAACCTTCTAGAGGAGAAAAAGCCATGTGGAATGGGTTCCCAGTAGTCTGAGCCAAAGCCTCAGGCAGGTGTGTGAACCGAAGTGAGAATTGCTCAGCCTAGCTCAGACCAAAAGAACCAGGAAGGAAAGCATAGCAGCAAATTTGCTGATTCACAGAATTGGGACCAAATTAAAGGGCAATTGTTTTTATGCCATCACAGGGTACCATTATTAAGAGGGATTTTATTTGGCAACATTAAGCTATATGATTTACATAGAGTTCTGGAGCAGACTGCCTTAACCTAAACCATGACCTAGTGTTTAATTGACCTTGGCTAAGGCACTTAACAGCCCCGTTTCTCCCTCTTCATCTGCAAAATGGAGATGCACCCAAAAAAAAGCAATGGTAGGCACTCAGATATTATTGTTGATATGAATTATGTGTAAGTTAACTTTGTAGAGTGTCAAAGTTGAACAGTGAAATCCCAAGGGCAGCCTAGAGATTCTATGCCATAAAGAAGGGGAAAAGGTAAATGAGGTATGATTCAAGGCAGTGACATTAAACTATCTCCATTTTATAAATGTTCCTGGGAGTTTCCTGCTTGTGCATTCAAGCTGAATAATAACAGTAGCTATTATATATGGGGCATCTTCTACATGTCAGGCACTTTACACACATTATCTCTAATTCTTACAATTATACTACTAAGCAGTCGATAAATGATAGCTTTTATTATGCATCACATTCTGTGTAAATGCTTTATATCATTATCACATTTAATCCTTAAAATCACTTCTATGATAGGCATTATTAACCCAACCTCACAAATAAAGCAACAGAAGCACGCAGAACTTAAATAAAGGACCCAAACACACAGAGTTAGTGAGTGGCAGAGCAGGGATTCCTAGTTGGATCTGTCATAATCTAACACCTATGTTCTTTTTGCTGGTGTCACTCTGTATCTTGGCAGATGGAAATCTGAGATAGTGAAAGTTCTTTGTCAGGTTCACATAAACACTGACAGTGGATTATTGTCTCCTTTGTTCTCAGAAAGGAAGCCAAGGGGAAGGTGAAGGAGCTATCCACACTCTATAGTGAGTATTAACATGGGCACAATAGACTTTCCAGGGTCTTTTCCTGACATGACTCATAATACCAAATGAATTTGCTCATAGAAGGAGCCTCATGCATCATTGGTTTTCAAATTATATCTTGGGTTCTGTCATATATTAGGAGAGAGGGAGATAGAGAATGAACACGGTTTCTGGTCTGTCCCTCACCTATGTTTCAGTCATAGAATCTTCTTATCTATGTGTTCTATATTATTAGAGTACACTGTAAAATATAACTTATCAAAAGGATTCCTCTGTTAAAACAACAACAATAACAAAGCCAAGGACTTCAGTTTTATACAAATACCCATAGTGTAGAGGAGACCCGTGGGGTCCAAAGTGGAAACTATTTTACAAAGGCCCTCAAAGATAGACTTATGATAGATATAAGTAGGATTAGACGTCAAAATCTGACTTTCCTCTCCTTGTAGAACCTTCCATGAGGCTGTTACTAGATGGTGTTTCCATTTTGATGTGCAAGGAGATTCTCTTAAGTGCTCCTCAGGCCCAAAATGTTTATCTGAATATTTAAATAATGCATTACCATGGCCTGTCTTGAGGATGGGGCCAATGGAAGAAACTGTTTCTAGATCATCAGAATTTTACTTCGGCCATCTTTGGACTAGGTCATGACCATATTTAGGCCATTTTATTTAAACAATGACCTCTGGGATCAGAGGCATTGCTAAGACCTTAGACAGAAAGATCTTATGGACACTGCCCTGTGTATCATAGGATGTTTAGCAGCATCTCTGACCTCTACCCACTAGATGCCAGTAATCCCCCACCACTTTCCTAATTGTGACAGCTCCAGGTACTGCCAATTATCTACTGGACTACAAAGTCACCCTCAGTTGTGAACCACTTGGTCTGATGTAGGCACTAAAATAATTTATTTGATCATCATTTCTTAGTGATATCCCAAAGAAAACTAAACTCAGAATCTAAAACAGTTTCTGCACTAGTCATGGAAAGCAAAAACAGAACTTGAGTCAAGACTAATGCAGCTTTTAGAATTTATTTTTAACTGATTTATGGTAACTGAGTTGTGCAGGCACTGAAGTGTTTGTGGATGTTTCAAAATGACCTGCTTTTCATGAACATCAAATTTTTGATCTATCTGCAGAAAAAAAAATGGATTGATAGCTGCTATCAAATTTGATAGCAGATCCTGGATATAAAAAAAAAAGTTTTCTTGCTGTAAAATTTTAGCTGCCTGTCACTTACATTATATTATGTCACATCTCACAATGACATATTGCAATGTAATGCAATGTAAGTCACATAAGAGACAGCTGCAATTCATAACTTTCTGAACAGGGAGAGTCATGCTTTACTGAGAAGCTTCCCAAGGGAAGTGAAGGAATCCCTCTGCTGGGGTCATTCACAGCACTGATGCTACTGACATATTTGTGAGTCTTATATTCTTATCCCATCTATACTCTTTATTCTTCCAACCTATCTCTTTTTTTAAAACTGACCTTCTTGTATTTCTTCTGAGTGTGACAAAGCTGTCAATCAAATGGCTTGCCTCTGTGAAAGTGGGGACTTATCCAGGCTGACCCATCAGGGGTCTAGGGCTGCTGCTAGCCTGAGGTTGAATTTGTATGAATTAAGCGATGGATTCACCTTTGGGCAGCTACAGCCTTAAAGGGTTCAAGGGCTTGAAATGAAATCAGGCCTTTCTGAGAATAGAGAAAGAAGACTCCTTGGCGTCAGAACTTCTCAGGGGGAAAATGGGCTGATTTTGAATTGCTGCTCACCCCAGGGCCAAGGGCTTGGGATAAGGAATAGCTCACAAAACTGTTCAAAACATCCCTGAGGATATTTGATGTCCATGAATACAGAGAATAGCTCAGTTGAGTCACATGATCATCTCCTAGGCCATACATGGACCTTTTAACTAGGAACTGATAAGGAGCCCAGGATAAAGAGGATCTCTCATTCAGAAATACCAAGCTGTAAGATATGTACAGACCTGCTCCTTCAGCAAGCTTTCTTTCCTTCTCTTTAAAGAGATTGTGCAGGGACGGCAAGATAACACAGAAAGAAAGTAGAAGTACTAGGGAAAGACAGATCTTGGGGCACCTAGGTCTCATCATTTAGAGACACCATATGAACTCTAGACTTCCTGTTATTTGGGCCCATTTACCTTTATAGCTCAGGTAGTTTAAGTAGGGTTGTCTGCAAGCAAATAAGTATTAATACATATATGTATTCTCTCCACCTAGTTTTTCCTAAGACGTGAAAGGTAAGCTTTTCATGAGCTCTTTTGTGTGAAGGTACATTAAATGCATTCATTCATTGGCCAGCCTCTTATGTTCTTTAACCACAGCCTCCATTTATTGATCCTCCATTTGAACCCATATATTGTACTCTAAGTTTGCATAACCTTTAAAAACTCCTCACAATGCTGTAAGTAATTCCTGGATTAATCCATTTTAAGAGAAGATTAAGGCTGAGAGATGCAATAGCTCATTAAAGATCCCCTAGCAAGTGATGGAGCCCAGTCTCTACTCAACCTGTGGGAAATGGGCTTCCCACTGTGTGTGGTTGTCTTTGTCATTGCTCACTTTCATCACTGCTGCCTCTGAGAATATTTTATGTTTTATATTTTATATATTTTAGAAGCTGTAGGAAGACAAGAATTACATGGGATCAAGGATAATAGAATCACAGTTATGAGAGCCCATGCTTCCTACTCCCTCATGATTTTCTTCACATTGTAACTTTTTTCCTCCTCTCTGTCCTCTAAGAACAAACTGATGCATGTTGTACAGGAGGCTCAGACCCCCTGCAATGTGAATGGGTTTCTGTGAGCCCAACATTCATGGACCTCTAAGAGTAGAGTTTGCAAGGATCCAGGAATTACTTAGCACATAATGGACTTTATCTGTTCTTGGCCTTGGTTTCCTAAGTTTCACTGGATCTCCTAGAAATACTGAGAACTTTTCCTGAATCTTACTTTGTCATCATTGCTGCCCTTCCACCCAGCCATATGTAGCTCATGTATTAGGCACGTTGGCTGGCTACTCTTTTTATTTAAAAAAAATTTTTTTAATGTCTTATTTTGAGAGACAGAGAGCAAGCGGGGGAGGGGCAGAGAGAGAGAGGGAGACACAGAATCTGAAGCAGGCTCCAGGCTCTGAGCTGTCAGCACAGAACCCAACACAGGGCTCGAACCCACAGACCGCGAGATAATGACCTGAACCGAAGTCAGACACATAACCATTGAGCCACCCAGGTGCCTCTGGCTACTATTCTTTTTTTTTTTTTTTTTACATCTTTACATTTTTTTAAAAAATTTTTTTACAAATAGTTTATTGTCAAATTAGTTTCCACATAACAACCAGTGCTCATCCCCCCAAGTGCCCTCCTCCNCCCCATCCATCAGTCCTCAGATTTTGTCAGCATTCAAGAGTCTCTCTCATCGCTTCTCGGCCTTTTGGCTAAGATCAAGTGAAGAGTCTCTCATGGTTTANCAGCCTCACTAATTTGACTGTCCCTATTGCTCTTTGCAGTCATCATATTCATGTCTAGAATGCACTTCAGGGTAGGTTTTAATATGTATAGCTTAATCCCTCAAAGCCTGTCCTCACCTGATGTCTGCTTCCTTCTTTTTTCTTTAAGGTCCCACAAATATTACTCTTTGGTCCACTGGAATTATGATATAAAAACTCTTGCTACTTTTCTGTTCTCTGCCACTTTGACATTACCATCATATGTTACCATCACCCTTCTAAAGAGGAAGGTCCCTGATAGAGAAATTTGTGATGTAAAGCTCCATGTTCTGTACTTATAATCAAGACCCAGCACATACCCCAATATCGCATTTCCAGGCAAAGCCTTCACAGCCACACATGGATTTTAAATTCTCACACTGCAATTTCAAACTTGGAAATTGTGCTTTTGAGAGAAATGAATACGCAATTCCTTGTTAATGGCACTTGGCTTATTTTGGAAGGCATTCTATGAAGGGATTAAGCAAGTGAGTAATATAATAAACACAATGACTGCCTTTGGAAATGTGCTTCTTTAAAACACCCCTCACAGTTTGTCTGTACTCTAATTTCAGTGGAGTGTTGAGCTAGATTACCTAAACTTTGCACCCAGCACTATTTTTATACCTAAGTTGTTGGTTTTTTCTCCCTCCAGTTCCCCTTCAGACTTATTATTTGAAATATTGTGTTTTAATCATTCACACACATATACATGTGTGTGCGTGTGTATATATGTATGATTCTAACATATGTGTGTGTGTGTTTTAATACCTATGAAATAAGGATATGTCTTATATTTAAGGGCATGTTGTATTGTCAGCTTTTTAACGGAACGTTATTTTTCTTAACTGAGCATAAATTAATGGTGTATCTCTTTAACAACATTGTATATTTGATGATATTAAAGTTTTAAGGCATCAAATTAGAGTTGCCAGGTTTTACCCAACTAATACTGTGATGTTCTCTAAGGCTTAGCTGATAGTTTCTAGCCTTCTATATTTTGAGAAAAGGAACCACAAATGTTTGAAAACTATAAATAAAATATCAGCAGTTTTGCTGAGCAAATGTTCTAGGAGTAAAGGGCAAGGCTTTGAAAGGTACTAAGTGCTCCTGGTAAGAATACAGATTTACCAGCTTGGTAGCCTCATTCTGTGTCTGGCACTTCCATTAACATAGTGGAGCTTCAACTTCCCATCTATAAAATGGCAATGATAATGCTCACCCTGAATATATACTTTAGAGATCAATGGAGAGACAGATATACTGTCAATAATATGAAATAATAGGTGCTCAGAAAACTTTCGTATTGTTTTTTCTTGTTATTTGATATATAACCCATGCAGAGTAACAGAGCACAGGTTTATCTTAAAATACCTGCAGGACTGCTAAGTAAAATCCTCAACAGAGATAGAAGTATACTTTCTAATGTGTATAATCTTTTTTTATGTTTTCCAATTAAAAATATAGGGGCACAGATTTTCTTCTTGTTTCTCCCTACACAATCAAAATGTGAACTTTATATAATTTTCTGTGTACATTTCAGTCATTTTACTTTGGGAAAAATAATGAATTTGAGATAATTTTCTCCTAACCACTCTACAACTTTCTTTGTTGAACATTTGCCCAATGACATTTGTAAAGAAGGGAAGTTTCTTGTCAACTGATGTCAACTTCATGTTTCAGAACATGGGCTAAGACTTTTTTTTTTAAGACTTGAAACTATGCACTGAGAGACCTCTTTCATATATATCTTACTGGTATACGTAGTATATTTTTATATCAAGTTATTTCCCATCCTTACTAGAAATGTATGTGTGTACGTGTGTCTTAAAACCTCATCAGTATGTAGGACACATTTTTTATTCTATGAAAAACATTAAGTATGTACATACTTAAAATACTAAGTATACTTAAAATACTAAGACATACTCAAAATACTAAGAGCCACATCATGAATATTCTTTTGTGAACTAAGCAAAGTCTATTGAGAACAGAGTTCATGGATCTCCACAAAATGTTTCATTGCATCTGTCTTTAAACATATTTTTGGCCTTTCCTTATTGTTCCTTAAAATAAGTTCCTTGTATATCTGACCAGTCTCCCTTTTGTGATTAGCACTCTCTGCACATAACAGTGTTTTCATTTCTCTAAAACATACTCAAGCTCTAATTTTTTGAGAGACCTTCCTGATAAATCAAAACTAATCCAGTAATTAAATATCTTCATAAAACTAGTATATTTCCTATCTCCACCCTTAGAAGATAAGGAAGGCTACCAAATTCTGAGCTATTAGAACCATGTGTCATATGATTATTGAGTTCTTTTGATATATGGGAATGATTTAATTCTTTAATATGTCCAGAGTTCTGCCCAAATGTACTGAGAAAGAGAACCTGTAATATTGTAGAGGCATATCTTTTAATAACACTATCTGGTATTTTAATATGAATGAGATTTGGTATAATAATTTCTGGTAGAAAGATGACTTCCATATGCATTATTTCTTTTGAATGTTGATAAAGAAGGCAAAGCACACAGAACATCACTTAAGTTCTAGGTACTGCCCTTAGCACTTATCGTATATTCTTTCATTTGTTCATCACAGCAATTTCATTTTAACATTATCAAACACAGTCTGTTACAGAAAGTTGAAAGCTCTGTCCAAAGTCACATCTTCATTAATTGGTGAATGCGGAATTTGTCTGATTTCCAAGTCTCTGATATATCTCCAAATAGCACAGGTTTGCACACTCAGTATTTTAGAATATGTGAATCCTTAGCTCTCCAACAGTAACCCATTTATTTTATAGGAGAAGAAACTGAAGTCCCTGGAAAAGTGCATCACAGTGTGGCCTTGATGGAATGAGAAATGACAGTCTGGCCAAGTGAAAGCATGAAACTTGGAGAAAGATGATTGTGCTCAGCATACCAGGTACAATATCACTTTTTTCTCAGACTGCCATAAGATAAACAGCCATCAAAAGGCTGAGAATAATCTACTCAAACAATAGATGAAGAAAATTCTAGTAAGCAATCTACTAGGATGAAAGCAAAGGCAATGGTTGACTCAGCAAGGTCCAAGGAAACAGTTACTATTTTTCTCTATGAAGTGCATCAGTACATTCATTCTGATCGCTCTTTAGGGGACATATAGAAAATGAACCCAATGCCATGTCCAAAAACCAGCACAATACCATCCTCTGATTGCCAAAGGACCTCAGTAAACATTAAACACTGAAAATTAGTTAAAACCTGGTCACTGACAGGTATTTGAACCAACAATGCATAGGAACTGGAAAAGACATAAACTATATCCAATGAGGCTTGGATCAGAACTATAATGGATTCTAATAAACTGGCAAAAATGGATTCATCAGTCCCTGTCCACTGGCAGTGCTGCTGCATGAATTGCAGTGATGCCTAAGGATCACCTTGAGTTTGGGAAGAACTCCCCAACATAATCTGACTGTAGTCAGAAGCACATTGGATAGTGTGGTTCAACTTGTCTGAGTGCAGGCGTAGTGAGGGTACCAATCTGAAACTCACAGGGAGAATTTGTTATCCATGACTCTGGATATATATCACCACCTGATAAGCACAATGCTTTGTAAAGATGAAACTCTTTTTTATGTAGGGCCCATTTTACAAGTTGGGTGAGGTCTAAGAGGGACCTTTGTTTATGACAGTATAGAAGTTAGAATATTTGATCATTCCTCCCCAAATCATAGTATTTTACAGCCTAGCCTGTGAATTTCTCCACTATAAGATAAAAATCCATGTTAAATTATAGCCTTCCTTTCTGTGAATTCAAATTAGTATAAGATTGAGTTGTGAGAACAAAAATACACTGTACAGGAGAACCAAAATCGTATCTGTTTAATTCACTGCTTTGTTTGCAATTCCAGGGTAGTGCCTAGCACATGGTAGACACTAACTAAATAGGTATTGAATGAATGAGTGAATAAAGATATACTCTCTTATTAATAACCTCAGAGGATAATGGGGAAGACATTCCTTGGGTCATGTGTCCACCTTAGCCATTGCCACACTGTCCTACAGAGAAAAGCAAAGAAAACAACAACAACAGCAGCAAAACCTTACAGCCACTGTTAAACATTCCCTTGTTCTGCTCACAAATGCGGGGAGCCTGAGTTCTTATGAATGATTGGAAATTAGCTAGATAGAAAATGGAGGGAGCAGTAGATGTGTATTTCAGATAAAGGGAAGGGAGAGTGGATTTAAAAGCACCATTGGTTTTGCATGTTCAAGGCTGTATAAGGAATACAGATGATGAGAACAAGGTAGAAGGGAGAGAGTGATGGATAATAAAATTGGGGAGAGAGACATTCTTCATCATTGCCTATTTTAAATGTACACTATCACTGATTTTTTAAAAATACATTTGACATTCTGTATTTAACATTTAAGATCTTCCTAATATATTTTTTTTTGCCAAGGTCCTCCAAAATAAAAAAAATCTGTCATTCTATCAATTCTCAAATGTTCCATTTGCCAGTATATAGAGTTGTATGGAATTGGATCTAGAGAGAGAAAACTCCACTCTCTGGACATCTACAATTTGTAAGTCCTCTTTATTTTTATCCATTATTATGTTATGGTTATGAGGATTATTCAAGGAAAAATTTCAGTTACCCAAAAATTATTCTTTACCATTTCTCCTCTCCCTTTGCTTTACTTATGGCTGATTTTACAGACATGTTTAATCATTGGCCACTCAAGTAAGGGGCAGTTAAATAGCATATCATTAGTTACCACCTAAATGCCTTATTTTAGTTTCCTTATTGATATTTTTGTTTGTTGCATTGGGTGTGGGTGTGGGTTTGTTACAGTAGGATAAGAGATTCAGGAGGCTTACAAAATTATAGAAAAAGAAGGAACATAAGGAAAGGAAACTAATATTTATTGAGTACCTTCAATTTTCCAGACACTGAAGTTAGCACATTTTTAAAAAGTAAATTAACATTTTCTTATTCCAAATGACATATGTGTAATCATATGTTTACCTCGATGAAGGTTCGAGATTATTCAGCTATTTGTGGAAGTTCTCACAGATCATGATCAAAAGAGCTAGATTCAAAGCTAAATACTGTTAACTATGAATCTCGTGCTGTAGTATATTCCACAGGGTTTTTTTTTTTTTTTTTACTATTCATTCTACTTCATCCCAAGTCAACTTTAAAAATGTTTACGTGAATGTCCCGTTTACTGTTTCCAAATTATTTCTCTGCCTTCTCTATCTATTTGAATAAACCAAAGGATCCCAAGCACATGATATGTATTATTCGGGTCACATCCCTAGATATGACATCCCTAGAATGTCATGTATACCTAATGTTGTACCTATAAAGTGCTCAAAATTAATTCAGACTTCTGTGCTGAAGGGAGATAAAATGATTGTCAGCTACATTTAATACTTTTTTAGAAAAGGAGAATTTGCATCAGCTGACAGCTCATTTTGTTTCCTCATTCAATTTTATTATTTGCTTGTGCTTACCAAAAGGACAGTAATGTTTATTTGGCACCCAAAAAATCCCAAGATCTATTTTTATGCTTGTAAACAGATCAGTAAATAGCATTATTTTTTAATGACACAAACAAGAAAGTGGTCCAAACAAGATTTGATAAATAGAAGACATTTCTCTGAATAATTCTCTCTACTCCTCTTGATGTTCAATTGATTTCCTTATTTTCTATTTTTTTCTTTTGAAGCAAAAGTCTCAGAAAGCAAATTTTCAGTAAAAAGATTCTATGCCTTAAGGGATCTTTAAGGTAACCACAGTAGCTTTAAGATAACTAAGCATATACCAATTTATCTCTTAAGCTTTTCTCTTTCAAAAATTTTCAGAATCAGAGGGATGCCTGTGTGGTTCAAGTGTCTGACTCTTGATTTCAGCTCAGGTCATGATCTCACAGCTCATGGGTTTGAGCCTGGGATTCTTGTTCTCTCCCCCTCTTCCTGCCCCTCCCCAGCTCATGCTGTCTCTCAAAATAAATACATTAAGTAAATAAACATTAAAATTGTTTTTTTTCTTAATTAGAATACTCTATCCAGACTGTAAATGATTTAGCAAATGGACTGGGAGATGAATCAGTTTATAAGTTTGAATAGCATATGGACAAGCACACATGGAATTCTATGCCATGTATCAAAATTATATTCCTGGTAGTTAGTGATCTCAGAATTCAATTGTCTCCCACAATATACACTAAAAATAAATATGGAGGAGTGCTATCTCTGAATAGAGCAATAGTTTTAGGATTTTCAATATATGCAAAGGAAATTCTTAACTTTTGAAAGTACTCTTGTATTATGAATTAAAAAAGAAAAATAACAAGAGTTTTATTAAAACTACTTAAGCCAAGAAAACCTAGTTTTCTGATCCCAACTCTACAATCATATGCAACTTGGAAAGTGGAAGCACAGATCTGTTATCTATTTTTCTTAGCTTGCACATCATCCTTAATTACAGTTTAGACGACAAAATGAAACATAAATGGCTTTTTATCAACGGAACATTGCTAGAAGCATAAACAATAAATTATGAATTACTGAAGCAGAAGCCTTTTGGATCATGTATGCATAATGCTATTCTGCATATTTGGGATCCCAGTTGGACCTCCTGTTTCATGCAAATTGAATACTACCTTTTACAATTCAACATTGACAAAAAGTACCATGCTTCGTGTGGGTCAGAGCTGACACCTTAAATGAAAAAGACCTTTGTCAATGTGTGGTGCTGTGTATGCGCTGTGGAAAATTCCTCTATGTGAGCAGAATAGACAGGGTTACCATATTGCAAACATACATATAGAGGTATTCATTATCGCACTCATACAAGCGCAGGGTTTTCACTTGTTGCTTAGGTATGGTTGCCTGGGAAACCTGATGAAATGGATCTGCTGTGGCTGAGGGATGGAGGCTTTTGTAAGGACCACTTGAGGAGAGATGTTATTTTGGAAAAGTCCTGTCATATCTTCAAAACAGGCTGGGGTAATGGAAGAATTCCAGGAGGCCTGAGGTGGCCAGAAAAGGACATCTAGATTATAAAGTGGCCCTCTTTACTCTGGATCATCAGGAAGACTTTTCAAGTCCAGTTCTGCCTGGATGGGGATAAATCTGGCTTCAGGAGAAAGAGAGAGGGGCTCTGTCCCTCCAACCTGAGTACAGCAGAGGCGTGTGTGAGGATTCAGCCTGAGTAAAGATGGAGGACAGAGGGCCAGCTCTGGCTGGCCTGGGACCAGGGAAATCCACTTCAACCTTCAGGCAGCAAATATCAATTTTGTAGCAAGAGGAATGTGAGATAAGTTGACATTCTTCAAAAAAGCAAAGGAAGATTGTCTTTAATCTTCCAACCTGTGCAAAAAGATTCCACAGGGTATATGTGTTTGGAGGCTGTGGGTGTTTGAAACAACTTGATATGTTAGAATGAAAACTAATCCCATCGAGTTGGAAGTTGGGGTCAACTATTGTGTGGAGAAAGCTGAGTTTCATTTTGGCACAGGAGAAAGAGAGAAAAGGCTTTATATTCAAAAACAGATCCAAGAATCCTGCAGCTATTTTCAAGGCTGGTAAATATTTTAATTCTTTCCCTATCTTCTCCTCCTCCTCCTCCTCCTTTCCCCCCACCTTTTATCTTTCTATCATAATACCATTTAGATTGCAACACATTACTAAGCAGATTTCTTGTAATGTATTCTAGTAAGGATGAAGGTTTTCAAAACTACCATTGAGGCCACTTTCACAATTGCTGTACAATATTAAAAACTTAACAGAGTTAAAGCTGCAAAGAGACTTGTTGAAATGATAAGCCAGAGGAGAAGGAACATAGCATAGGGATTTAGGAATTAATAGATTAATCTAATGAAGATCTTGTCCCATTTACTGATAAAGGTTTTTGTTTGTTTGTTTTTGCTTTTTTTTTTTTTTTTTTAAATGTGCCAGACATTGTGTTAAGTAAGAGCTGTTTAAGACCTCGGTTACACATATCTATCACAGCATGCCTGTGGGGTGAATAGGTATTGTTATCCTGGTATTACAGATGAAGAAACTGTGGCTTAACATAATCAGCCTGCAGTCTATATTCTTATAAGGGATGCTTCTAGAGGATAAAAGACATAAAACACATATTGCTTGAAACCAGCCAGTCAGTTGAGATGGAAACTCCACAAATCAAAGCATGAATTATATTCTAAACAGGGAACCATGTTATGGACATTGAGATTGCCCAGGTACATTTATTCCAAAGCTCTAGTCAGCATCAACATCTCCAAATTAATTATCACATTATACCTGTGGAGTGAGGTGCTTACCAATAGGGTTTGGTCAAAAAGGAAATGTCAAGAAGAGAAACAAATATTAGTATAATCAGGTACTCTGTTTCCCCTGCTGTCTTTTCTTAAGCCTAACCAAGGTGTAATTAAGACCGAATTTATTGTCTACTTCTTTCCTTTTTATAATGTCCTCTTTGTGTTTTTCGTCATTTATCTATACACATGATTCAAATATTTCAGTATAAAACACGAAGACTCCCACTTTGCTAGACTCCTTTCTGGCAATCCCAATCAAATCTTTTAACTACAGTTTGCAGGCTGGAGAAGATCATGTTTCTGGCAGACCTGAAATTTTCTGCAAGCAAGATATTACTGTATCTGTGAAAGGTCCATTTATCTTCCCTTTCTTGTTATTTTGAATTGTTGAGTATCTTCCATTTTCATGGTTAGCATGGAGGCCAATACTGCAATGTGGTCAGCAAAAATCTCAATTTGTTTCTAAATTCACCCAACTAGAAGATGGAGAAACCAATGTCTGGGCCATATAATTTAGAAAATGTGAGGTGCTATGATTGGTGTATATATGTGATATAAATGACTTATCATATTTTTGACCTTTGCTTTCACCTTTATGGGTGTTTAAGGTTGCTTTCCTAATCTGGATGAAATATGAATCTCATATATTCAGAATGAGAATTATTTGTGAAATCACTCAACTGTGTAGGAGATAGGAGACAGCTAATTTCGATCTCATTTTGTCTTTGATTATTAATTAGTCGGCTGAAAATTGCAGAAGGACCAATCTATATGAGGGAGGGGAAAGATCACAGTAACTTCAAGTTGAAAGACGTGATACAATTTCCTTAGAAAATGCCAAATATTAAAACTATCTCCCAGGTATACTTAGGATAGTTCCCTTGTACAAGATAAAAGAAATACTGTTAGTAAGGTTACTTCACACATATTATTTAAGATAATTTCACTCAGAGTAACTGCTACTATAATATCTTCACAAATATTCTTACGTAAATTCTAAATTCATACTAATAAATATTCTTTCATGTGAAAAAAAAAAACAAACTATCTCCCATAAAGATCTAATTGAATAGGGGAATCATCTGCCCATCAATTATAAATTTAGACATACTGGGTCTCTCAAAATATTAACCTTCATCTGGTGGGATGGGACTTAAAAATCATGACATTCTCAGTGGAGAAACATCAACTAATGACCATTTTAAAGTCCATTTTATGTAGAAAGAAACAATTCTAAATATGATTATATCATCTGACTCTATCCATCTTAAAACATAAAATATACCATAGTTTTAAAATAAATAATGCCTAGTATTTGGATTTTTATATTGTATTTGTATTCTCTTATCATTAACAGGGAATGGGTAATAGGCTAACAAAATACTGATTTATCTATCTACTTATCTATCTCTATCATTTTAAATCTGGCAACTTTTTTCCCATTACTTTGATTGTTTCTTTCTACCTGTGAAGAAGGGACCATTCCCCCCCCCCCTCTATTTTTATAGTAACTATCCAGATGCCAATAAGGTGGCCTATGGAGCAAAACTTGTGAATTTCTGATCTAGGAAAAGGAAGATAGAGTATAAATTATACATATCTATTCCAACGACTAGTGAGGTCATGATTTACTCTATGGAGAAGTTGAATATTTGGATCCTAAATCCAAAATCACAGTGAATGTATGTTCTGATTTCCACACGACAGTCCTGGTTTATGTTTTCTCCCCCCAGGAACAAATATAAATAGCAACCCATTTCACTTTAAAAAATGCCCCAGTTGGAATAATAAGTTATATGGTCACTTTTGGCAAAATAAACACACACAGAGAATGCTCTTTCCACAAAACACTCATAACACCTGGCATTTAAAAAATTTTTTTCAGTTATTTCACACACACACAAATTGTGACATAAAAAAAGTGTAACTTCCATTTCTAGTTTCAGAGTAAAACAGATAATACACATACTTTTAAGTATTCTTTTAAAGGGCTTATTGAAATGTGTGATAGGGCAAAAGAGGTTACTTAAGTGTGCAAACTTTGACTTTTTACTGCTTCCAAAATTTAGAGAAAATGCACAAAATTCATTTACTGTCAGACTAAAATCCCCTCTTTAAAAGATTTAGGGTATAACAAATATAGTACAAAAGTACACTTTCCTTGGCACCCCAAACAGCCACTCATTCATTCACAACATGTTTATATAGTAAACATGGCTTTGATGGGCCGTACTTCTATTACAGGCATATCTTGAAATTGCGTGCCCAGAATATGCCAAGAAGCTCAAACCCTTTGGAATGGGAATATATTTCTTCACAGAGAATTTTTAAATGTAGGGCATTTCATATGCAAAAATAATGACTGATACCTATTAGCTCACAATCAAAGTGAACATAGACCACACTTATACACAGACTTAGCTCAGCTTGGGATTTCTGAGTTGGCTTTCATCTTAGCCATATTCATGTGACTTTCATAAAAAAGAAATCATGATAACTGAAAAACAAAGACAATGTACATGGATTACAGTTCTTAATTAGGGGAAGGTTAACAAAGGAGCACTTCACTACTAAGGAGAAAGAACAGGATTTCGTGTCCATAGTGTTTTTTACAGTGGAGGCCAGCTAAATAAGTAATATCTGTATAATGACTTTCCCACTTCATTTTTGGTGATGCATTTGCATTTATCAAAGCATCCCCAAAGAACTAAGTAAGCGGCATCATGTTGAAAGGTAAAGCCATAATATGCTTAACAAGAGCCATAAAATGTTGTTTTATTTCATGAAGGA
The DNA here is from genome assembly GCF_008692635.1 of Crocuta crocuta. Lineage (NCBI taxonomy): Eukaryota > Metazoa > Chordata > Mammalia > Carnivora > Hyaenidae > Crocuta > Crocuta crocuta. Next base: position 511,483 of record NW_027530550.1, on the reverse strand, counting down.
AATGTCGTCAAAATTCACTACCTCCTTGAAACAGAACATAGCAAATAACCCAAATGTCATGAACTTTTTCTCTACTGAGTATAGTTTTTATAAAGACCATTCGGAAATCCAAACAAATGTCTAGAGTAAAGCCAGAAAACAGTTTAAGACAATACATTTATTTTGCTAATCATTCAAAAACAGCTGAAACTAAATCTTAAATATACCTGAGCCAAAATAAACAGCAAAAAATGATTGTTACATATACAGCAGCTTAGGAAACAAAAATATATAGATGAGATAGACTTTTAAAAAAATAGATCTATAACCTTATATGCAATAGACAATAGTTAGGGGAAATAATTAATCCAAACTAAGTTCTCAAGAAATAATGAAATGGATTAAATGTTTTCCATGAGTGAAAGACTCAACAGTAGAATCAGTTTATATGAACTCCACAATAATACTGATAAGAAGTGTCCTTCAAGAAGGATTTCCTGATCTAATTGCTACTATCAAAGTTGGTATAGGCTTAAAACAAATACCTCTAATGTGTACCCACAAACCAGGCAAAATTAGGATAGGCTTTCCCTAAAGACTTGGTAAACATTCAGTTAAAACTTAGCAACTGTGCAGTATAAGCCAGTTCTCTCTCTAACTGATATCTCAGTATCTCAGAATTCCTGGAACTTTCCCAGGGGTTAAATCTTACTGTTCATTCTTTGAAGTAAGGTGATTGAGGTATTCCCTGGGATAAAATTAACTTTCACATTAACAACTTTCTTATCTGTTGTTTTAATATTGGAAAGAAGAAGTGATGTAATTACCAAGCCATTAGGCTGATAAGCTAAGTTTCAACTGCTTATGGGTGAACAAAAATTATTTTATTGATATTTTCAGTCAAATTACAAAATCACATCCTATTTTCCAATTTATGTTCCACCCTGTTTCACAAGGCTAATATATTTACCTTCATTTTTCTTGATGGTAAAATTCGGATTGTTGACCATTTCTGGAAGGAGACTGTATAAGAAATAATGTCCATTTTTGGGATCATCTTTGTCCATGGCACTCACTGTTTGAATAACCTGTAACATAAAACTCGACATCAGCATTTCTGATGACATCAGAGGGCTTATACCACCTTTAAAAGCTGAGTGACATCTCTTTAGTGGACTGATACTTGGTCCAAGGATTTTTTTTCCCCCAGTTATCTGAATTGTTGTGGATAGTTTGTGCCAAGAACAAGTAGAAACATTTATCACTTTAAAACTTCAGCTTTGATAAATTGATGAATATTAAGGTAATTACCTTTGTGTCCATTTGGTGTCTGTGGCTCAAAATAGCAAATTTAAGCATATTTGAAAATCTCACTGGGTAATTACAGGTTTCTTTCCAATTTGAATATACACGGCCATCTAGAATGAGATTTGGAATTGTTACAGTGATTGTAGTGTGGCTCTTGGGAGGATCTTGGAAGTAAAGAACTTAAATCTTGATTCCTCAAAATTCCTCTTTTATTTTACTCATCAGGTTACAAATGTTTGCCAAATAGAATGTTCCTCGGCACAAACATCACCGCAAAAAACCTTTCTGAAGAGTTGCATCTGTTCCCTCCCAATAATGAATACTGTTTTTAAACCTAGTGGATAACACATGCAAACAATGCTTTGGAGTGTATCCTGAGATGAATAAATTATAGGAATTAGGAGAATTACCACTGTGCAGAGAACTGTTTGGATAGATACACACACTTGGAATCGGTGCCGGCTGAATGTGCTCATTTCATTTGCAAAGCTGCATTAACTTAGTGCTAAGTTGTTTCTTGTGATGTCAGAGAATCAGCTTAATAATTCATATTTATGATTCTGTGATATTAATCACTTCAATGTTAAACACTGGGCAACAGTTAATGTAGTAAAAATTATAGCTTATACTACCATTGTAAATAACTACGACATAATTAAAAAAAATGTCTGTAAAGAATGGACAGTCGAGGCGATATCAAATTTACCATAAAAAGAATTAAGAGGGACCTGCTCTCCGGTTTATGAAATTTAGAGAATGTAATGATGACCCCTAATATATTAGGTTTATTTGAACTTAGGTCCCATTCAACTTTGCCAATTTCATTATAGATGAAAAAATGGATCATTTCTGAGAAAAGGATATCCTTGCCTTGTGACTTATCGCTTAAATGAGTGTGAGAACCACAACTGTGAGCATCTATGACTTTTGTGCATACTCTATGATGAACAGTACATTAAGGTTAAGACATAAAGGAAATAACCTCTCAGCTTTCATTTCTCCATTTTTGAAATGGGACATAATACTTACCCGGTAGGGGTTTTACTTTTGTTAAGGTCCTTGTAAAATGTTTTATCAATGTACTTAGCTTGAGTAATAAGATAACAAAAAAAATAGCACAAAATATAACTCAGGATTAAGACAGTGAGGTAGTCATCAAAGTGATGGACTCTGAAATCGAGCAGCCTTGATAGAAACCATAGTTTTACATTTTAGTCATTGTGACACTGAGGGAGTTACATTAGTCTTTCTGAAACTCAGTTTCCATGTATTCTAAAATAACAAATAAAAAGTGCCTTTCTCATAGGGCTGTTTTGATGATTGATGTAAATTCATGTGAATCTCTTAATATAGTATCTTGTTCCTAGTAAATGTTCAGTAAATGTTAGTCATCATCCTTATTGTCATTATTGTGTGTTTTTTTTTAATTAGGGTCACTACCATTTATTCATGACATAACCCCATGGTAAGTGTAATGGGTTTGATGTTCCCTAACCTCATCAGAGTAGATGGGAAAATAATTATATTTACTCTATCTCAACACCTACCATGTTTGCCTTGACATTTACGTGCAGAGAGACACTCTGGGATTCCAGTTTTATAAAAAATAAAAGAGCGGACATCCAAGGGGAAAAGCTGGGAAACACAAATCAGTCTTTTATGGCTAGCCTATGTGTACAAATATTTAAGAGAAGAATTTGACAAGAACCTTCTTTTAGGCAGTTATAAAGAACAGAGAGGGGGCAAGGTTATTTGTGAGCATATGTAGCATCCCTTTCTCCCTTTACCCACATTTGTTTCAAAGTATTCCTATATCCAGGTGCACTATTTGAAAAAGTAACTCTTAAAGTATGTGAACATAAGTGAAGAAAAGCAAATGAGAATACTTTTTGATATCCTGGGGTGAAAATCATTGATGACTAAATGCATTCTATAGTGTATTTAGTGGATAGAGCTCCTGTAATAATACCATTTCTCATATTTCTAAGTAATCTGCATGAAAAAGACTCATACATGTTGGCAAGAGGATCTTTATGAGTTATTTCATGAGTTAAGCCACCACGACCAAAATAAAAGTTGCAATAATTTAGCTTACCTGAAGTAAAGGAGTATAATTACCTGTCATGCCATATCTCAGAAGTTTATTCTAAACATTATACACGCAATGAATATGTTTTTTCCCATCATGTATTTAAGCCAGAAACTAGACATATGACTTCTTGAGCCTACTGAACCAGAAAGGCATGGGGTGAGGCATTTTAAACAGTCTTGCAGGTCATTCTGATGCATGCTTAATTCTGAGATGGACTGTTTTCAGCCAAGGGAGAAGATTGGTGTTTACAGTTTTCTTATTATTATTCATTAGGAGAGTTTGTATTATTAAGCTCACATCAAGCTCAGTGCATGATATGTTGGGGAAATAGTAATGGAATGGTGAATCTTTATTTTTTACTTTTTATTTTTAAATTTTATTTGAGAGAGAGAGAGAGTGCAAAGCAGGGGAGAGGGGGCAGAGGGAGAGAGGGAGAGAGAGAGAGAGAGAGAGAGAGAGAGATCTTAAGCAGGCTCCATGCTCAGGGCAGAGCTGGATAGGTGCTCAATCCCATAACCCTGGGATCATGACTGAGCTGAAACCAAGAGTCAGATGCTCAATGGACTGAGCCATCCAGGTGCCCCAGAAATGGTGAATCTTTAAATCAATTTCTAAATATCCCATGAACTGTCTACAGGTGAGAATTTGGTTTAAGCCATTTTTGACACTTCATTTTATCTTAATGTAGATGGCTACGGTGTAGACATTTTATCTAAAAGTGGACACCTGGTAAATCACTTGAAGGACTTTATACTATTAGAATGCATTAAGATACTCTTATCTAAAAGGCTGAAATTTTAACTGATGTAATAACATCTGAATACACTTAGCTTTAATAGAAATAATAATAGAAATAATAGAAAGAAAAGAAGATTTATTCAATGGAGTACAATTCCACACAAGCAGAATTTATAGGCACACTGACTAGCTGGAGAATGAAAACCACACACATTGCCCCCGTGACCTACTCTGATGTCAATTAACTTTTAGATAATTGAACATTTCTGGAGAGGTCACAGATTTTTAGGAGTACGTATATAACATTCAGTTTAAATATGTTTCCTTTCTATCAGTAAATTTAAGATGCAGTTGAAAAAATCCAATGTTTGATGATTTATTGTGGATTAATTTTAAAGGAGGCTGGAATTTTATATATGTATATAGAGATATGTAGACAGGTAAAAGCTATCACTATATATAGGAGATGGATGATAGATAGATAGGAAGATAGATAGATTTATCAGAAAAGCAAAGTATATCTGGAATGTTGGGATAAGGAAATGAATTTCAAGGCCATACTTGGAATTCTATGGGGCAGACCTTGTTCTATTTCTTGAGATTACTAATTTGAAATGAAATAACGTTTCTAAGGAATGAAGCTAAAAAAAGGAATTTTTTGAGAATTATGGGACAATATCATATTTATATTTCATTAAAAAATTATTTGCTGCTTATCAACACTGAACCTAACTTATACTGTTTTTATCAGCAGAGTTGAGTAAACTTTGGACTCTTTTACATTTCTCCAAAAATATTTAATGACAGTGAGGTATCAGTGTCATTATTAGCTTTTTGAAAGGCAAGCAACCAACAGATACATTTCTGATAATCTGATCTGTTTACAACCATAAAACTATCATGGGATCTATTAGAAATCCTATATATGGTTCTACAGATATTATTCATTAATTTGTTCCTAGGAACCAAACATGATTATATACAATGGGTTTGATTTTTCCCCCTTCTCACTGCTGTAAGAACAGCACATGATAACTATACATATTGCCTAAATGAATAGATGAATAATGAATGAATTATGTCAGCATGTTTTAGTATTATCACTAATTCTCACATAACCTTGAGAAGTATATATGAAGAGATGTATTGGAACCCTAGTGCATCAAAGATGTGATATATAATATTTGATCCCAGATATATCTGATAACAAACTACCTGTGTTTTCCTGCCCCAATAGATCAGGCTGCCTCAAAGTCTTGTTGACATCCATACATTCTAACATGTATTTCTGTTAAATTGGGGCTTACACCTTCAGAACTTTGGAGAGTGCATAAGGATGCACTCATCCATTCTTGTTCTCGTGGCTCAATTACTTTGCTTTACAGAGATAAAGGTCCCCTTTTGATTCTGATGCATTACACAACAAAATGAAGACTTGGAAATCATAGTTCCTTATAAGTGTGGATAAGGCAAGACAGGATTGCATTCTCTTGCAACTTTTAGAATGCTTTCAAAAGCTTCTGGAATATACATCTATGTTCCAGGAATACTCAACATTGATAGCCAAGATAGTATCTACCATCACAGCATACTGTCACTTTCTCAGTCAAAACTAAGTTTTCTTTTTTCTTGGCAAATCTTTCTGCAGAGGTGTGAATTGGAAGGTGATGGAAAGTAGTTGCATGAGAGGGAATCAAAGGTGCTGCAGGAAAGACAGCATCATTTTTGGTTTTCTGTTCATTGTTCTGCCTATTAGCTTTCCTGAAATACTAACTTCTTTTTCTTAGAGCAGGAGTTTTAAACTTGGGAAAGGAAAGGAGGGGCCATGAATCAGCATCATATGGTTCAGTCTTCTCAACTTGAAAATAAAGTGGAATGAAATTATTTCCATATGCACATACAGGAGGGGGGAGTCCATAGCTTATATCAGATTATCAATGATTTCTATAACTGAAAGAAAACAATATAGCTTAAGAACCATCCCCTTAAAGAGGGGTCCTTGAAAATAAAAATTATGCACACAAGAGAAATCAAGTTATAACAATGATGATAAATTGAAAAAAAGAGGAAATATTGGAATTTGGGAAATTATATTAAAATCCACACAATAACCCAATTATCCTCAATCATTTCAAAAACTGTATAATATGGTTAAAATATAAGCACTGTTCACAGCTTTTTAATGGATAGTTCCTGGATATTTGTTTTATAATTTGCATGGTAATCCAATCTCTACCAAGACTTTTCTTTTCCTACCTAGGAAATTTTCCCATGCCAGTGTGTGTGTGTGTGTGTGTGTGTGTATCTTTGTCTGGACACATACCTTGGAAGTCTGACCTATGGAAAATACAACAGGAAAATATAGATTTGATTTTTCTGTATCTCTTGTAAGTGAAGTCCTCAGTCCTCTGGGTAGACATTTGAGGGCTGTACCTTTATAAACCCATTTGCAGAACTTTTGGCATTTTCATCCATTTCTGTTTCCTTCACTCCCCTTTCCCTTTCTGAAACTAAGTTGAGAAAAAATGATACAAAGCAAGGACTACTGAATAATATGTTTATATAAGGTTTGGAGTTTCTAGTTTCTCATGCCTTTTTTTTCCCCTAGACTCTGCGTATTTCTTGTGTATTTTGTACACTTCTGAACTAGTGTTAAAAAATATTCCATCCCTTGCTTTGTATTAGTAGGGTAAACCCAAAAGTTTCTAACATAGCTGAGAAGTCTCAGGTCCCTTTTCAATCTCCTCTCCATGTTCCATGATACTACTTTACAGGAACTTTCCTGATGCCTCTGTGACATCATAAACATCACTTCTTAGGCTGAACCTGTGTGGCATTACTTATCCTCCTGGAGCAGGATTTTTCTGATTGGGTTCCATTTACCACTAGTTGTATAGTTTTTTCTGAAGGAAATTTGAAAGATTTTATAATCAACTATGTTTGTTAAATGGCAAAGACCATATAGCCTTCTCATGATTCATAGGTATTATTGAATGCAAGGGAACTTTACAGTTAATCAAAAGAAGCAGAAGGGAATGTTGTTGAACTTGGTTTAATTCAGTGTGAGTGCTTTGCAACCTTATTAAATAAATCACATACACACACATACACACCACAAACGCCACACCATATATTGATGTGCTATGCCCTTTAAGTTTTCTCAGGCACTCTCTTTGAGAAATGCTGTCCTCCAGAACTCCAACTGAATCTTAAAGGCCTGGGAGACTTCCACTTCTGTGTGGAAGACTTCAACCTCTGTGTGCTACTGTCTAGCTTGGTGCTTACTGTATCTCTACCTTTCCAACAATATGTCCGCCTCGTGGTACCACATGTTACTTAATTTATGCCACTAGCACAAAACCTAGGCCTAAGGCCTTTTACTATCTAGTGTCAATCCTTCTTTCTTCAAAAGGGCATCGACTTGGCTTCTAAGAACAAATGGAAAGAAGTATATACATGTGCCCACCTTGCTTCCATCCTAAATTCTTACTCAGTAACTTATAGATTTAAAATAAAATAAAGATAATATATTTGTATTAAATAGGCCAAGATTCTCAAACAATCCCTGACACCATTTTCTCTGTCGATCATAAATCTTATTTAGGTGAGGGGCCAGAATATACAATTTGGGATCACATAAGAGGTTCAGCCAATGTGTATGTTAGCTTAAAACATGACTTCAAAAAAGACTGAGATTGTATGTGTCCCTGTAAGTTGATTCCAGTGTATTTGAAAAAATAATGATATTGACCCACAAATTTAAATGGGGAGGAATAAAGTACAAGTGTTTCCTTTATCTTTAATAAATAAAATACTCAGAAATTACCAGAGGAAGTTATTCCAATAGAGGGAACTAGATTGTCTTCTTTTATATTGACCTATTAAGGGACTATTTATAATGTTTTGCTCCAAATCAAAGTCATGTTGCTATAATAACAACAAAATAAATCAATCCTAATGAAGTATATTATGCTTTTTTAGACTATGAGATTAGTTAAAATATATACTAATAATAATTATAATTATTAAGCCCTTGATATTGCACTGGATATTTCTAAAATATGAGAGTTTAAGGCCTGGGAGACTTCCACTTCTGTGTGGAAGTAGTAGAGGTTAAGGCTGAGGGTCACAAAATTAGTAAATGGTGGAGGTGTGACTCACACTTAGATTATTCTGGTTTCAAATCCTTCCACTGTATTTTTTACTTATGTGTTCCCCTCTGTCAAAGGTCAGCTCTAAAAGTCTTACTTCAGTAAATGACTGTCTTGAAATATATTTTGTTATATATGATTTCTTCAAATATTGTTTTATAAATTCTGTTAATTTACCATCTCCTTGCTACACCCTCCAAAATGAAAACAGTACTGTATGCATTTTGTTGAGGCCATCAATTTCATCTGTTTTAAAATCAATCCTGTCTCCCTCTTGTGTATGCAGATAGATCCTGAAAAATGCCTGCTGGCAGGGAAGTTAAAATTAAATCTCCTAAATTTATTGTTTCATAAATGCCATATTTTCAATTCACTGTTTCACATTTATTAGAAAAAGACCAACAGAAATTTTTAAAATAAATAAATAAAGTAGGAAATGCATTCATTGCCAGCGTTTATCAACAGATAATTATGTTTACTTTTCTCCTTAAGCTTTATTTCTTTTCACTTAAGACTTTGTGGAATGCTTTTTGGATAACGTGTCTTATTGGTCATAACAGTTGACATTTTTCTCTTTTGAAAAATGCTCACTCTTGATCACAATCTTACTTGTAAGAAGTATGTAGCACAGGCAATGGAATAAAAAAAGACTGCTTCCTTGGGAAGCACTGCAAAATCCTAGAAAGCCCAAGGACTTGGGAAACTTCAAGAACAGACCTTGAAACCCATGTATGCCACTTTTCATGGCCAGGGGCAGCCTCTCACCCTTTTTCAGCCTTAGCCTTACCCCCTTATTGGTAAAATGCAGTTGTCAACCCCAAACTCTGGAAGTAGTGATGTTGATTGTATGTTGGACGTCTGTCTATATTATGGTATTCATGTAAGCATGCAGCTTTCACAATTCCTTATCTGCATTTCTACTATTACCACCTTAGATCACCAAGTACCTCACCAAGTACTGGTACATAGTTCGTGTTTAATAAATATCATGTACCAACATCTCTCACAGTTACAGTCTACTAAATGTTCTTCCTGCTTGGGATGCCTGAGTGGCTCAGTTGGTTAAGCGTCTGACTTCGGCTCAGGTCATGATCTCACGGTTTGTGGGTTCGGGCCCCACGTCAGGCTCTGTGCTGACAGCTAGCTCAGAGCCTGTTTCAGATTCTGTGTCTCCCTCTCTCTCTGACCCTCCCCTTCTCATGCTGTCTCTCTCTCAGAAATAAATAAAACATTTTAAAAAATTTAATTGTTCTTCCTGCTTAATTGCATTTATGCATGTGTGTGTTTTGTGCATGTTATGTGTACATTTTATTCAAAATAAAATGTTTTGTCCAATCTCAGTGTTGCTTACTACATTCTTCTTATTTTTACACTTAAGACATATAGATCTTCAATTCTTCACACAAACCAAGGGTTTCCTCCCTTCAGGGTCTTTGCACAAGCTTATTGTGCTGGCTGGAAGTCTCTTGCTTCCATTCCTTGAATGTCTAGCCCTTTCTCATTTTTTTTCAGATTCAGCTTAAAGGATACTCACTTAAAAAGTAACTTTCTCTGACAATACTATATAAAGTAAATGTCTGATTTTTCTTTGTTCCCCTCTGCCTAGATGTGCCAATGTTTCCTTCATCCAGTTTTCAGAATTGAAATTATATTATGTATTCATTCTACTTTTTTAAAATAAGCCCTCTTCCTTATTTAATTCCATTAGGGGGGACTTTTTTTTTGTCCTTTTTTACATTGTTTCTCTGGGTCATATTACAATAGTTAGCATCTTGTAGATGCAATATGAAATATTCAATAAATAAATATATAAGTGACTTCTCATTTGAAGAGGTTTGTGCACTATGTCTGTGAGTAAAACAAGTGTTTCCATGGTAATATCTGAGAAGTTAGTTTTTGAAATATTTGTCACTGCTGAATGAAATGAATTAGAACTACGATTCTAAAATTTCGTAAATATTCATTACATGCTAAGCATTGGCTTAACTAGAAATATAGGATATAATTTTCTTCCTTTCTTTGTTGTTTTTATTTATTTATTTTTTTGACCATGACATTCCTAGGATAAGCCAACTTCATATTGCTACAGTATTGGTCAGAGACAAAGGGGATTAGAAGAGGTAAACCAAAGCATATTTTTTCAGCCCAGACATAAATAACTTGATGCCAAATAGTATGCCTCAACTTCTATAGAGGGTGATTAAACTTCAATTATATGCCACTAGATTTATTTACAGTAAAAAGGGAAGTTCCTCCCTGAAGGAAAAAAGAGCTGAAGCAGTCTGTGCTGAAGTAGTTCTCAAACAATAAAATATTCTCTGGGGTTAAATAAGAGACCTTGACTCATACCTGGAAATACAACATTTTCAATATAGTCCTTGCATTAGTGAACCATCTGATTCAAATTATCCAAATTACATATGTATGGAAAGCAAGGGGTTAGCATCTGAAATGAAATCCTAGAAAGACCCTATCAAGGGGATAGGATATAGAAGTTATAGAAGGCCCTCTAGCCAGCACTGGTCACTAAAGTTCTCTATTTCTCTTTCATATTTGGTTCTGAGTGTGCTGTTGTCAAGCATAATGAAGGAAGATACTGGTTTCTCCACAGCTGTTACCTGTTCCTCCACCCGTCCAGCCAGATTACCATTCTCTTCAGAGAAAATCTGGTTTATCCCCAGCTGACTCCTTTTCAGCTCTTGATAGATGTTTCCTGTCTCTGGTGGAACAGGTCCTATATTAAGAGGTCTTTTCAGTAAGAGAGCTCCGTTTCCCTTCAGCTCTTCAGCCTCCTTTCTGCCCAGAGGATTTGAGGTATGTTCTTGCAAGTCTATCATTTCTAATTTTATTACGTGTTTGCCAGAGAGAAAACTCTAGAAGGGAAAAAGACTGTTGTTTAGGGCATTGTTTGCCACTAAATCCCCAGCACCTCACCATGTCCTGGTACATAGTTATGTTTAATAAATATTTACTGACTGACCCAAACCTACCATCCTATTAGATACAGGAACTATCAGTTATATATTTTGCTTTCTAATTTTGAAATCTTTAACCCATATCGTTATTTCTGTCTTGGCCATTCGAGAGGAGTCAGTGGAAAGAATCTTTTTTATTTTTCCTGTTAAACTGAGGACCAAGGAATTTGTAAATGATTTTATCATGACATGATTGAGTTGGAGACTAAAGAAATATATTTGTCATCTTAAAACTTTTGAGATAAATTACCTAGAACTATTGGGGAAATTTTTCTAATAACAAAGTAATTAGCAACAGAAAATACTGTATTAACAATTATGTAATGGATTATTTCAGATGATTCTAATGAAAAGGGATTCACAGTGATTTTGTATAATAGGGACTATGAACTTTTTCTGTTATGGTTGGTGGTTACTCTCTTTAGGGAAGAATTGAAGAAAAGGTCATACTTCACTTCACAATAATGAGAAGGTGGTAGAAACAGACGTGATTTCCAGTTCTACTTTCAAAGTGAACCTATAACAGTTTCAGCATTGATGTATCCTATACTTCCAGAGAAGAGGAAAGTGGTGTCTCTCTTTCCTTGTTATAAGTTTTTATTGTTTTGATTCTTTGCTTAAAGGAGTCCAATTCAGTGGAAAAGAGCGGTCAAGCACAGGACAATTCTCTGTGTTTGTGTTGATACTGGTTTTCATTTTGTGAGATGTTTTAGAAACCTCTTTCTAGAGGCTCTCTCAGTCCAGGAGGTTTTTACAGACTGAGTGTTTTAGTGGTTTGCCCTTAATTATTACCAATGATCCCCAGCTGCCTCCTCTCCCAGGAAGAAGATCCTCTTTGAGTTTAGCTTCAAATCCATACCTTCCGGACAAACCAAACATTTCAGAGTCCTCCACAAGCCTTTTTCTGAGGCTGTTGTAAAGCAGACATTAAATTTAGTGCTAGTTCAGCTCTTGACATTTGTTTTTCAGTAGTGTGTTATCACCTCATAATGAATATTGTGATTTCAAAGTGAGTCAGTGGTTGTGTTGCATTATGAGAAATAACTGAAAGTACATATGTTGAAGTTACATAAACACACTAGTGTTTATGTTGGTAACAAATAATTTTGGAAAATGGTAAGTAAAAATAAGATACTTGAGCCATTAAAAGAGGCCTACTAATGGTGTAATGAATTACACGTGAGTTCTGACTAGCACAAAGGATTCAAGGAATTCAGAAGTTTTTTTGAACAACTTGATGTGTATCAACCAGTCGTATGTCCAAAACTTAGGCAAGCAATCAAAAATCTGATCTTTTCATGTAAATATTAACTGTACTAAATGTACCTAAACATGTTCATTTGAGAATAAGATAGTGGTAGTAGATAGATACACAACATAAACATATTTTCACATAATGAGTCACTCACTTTGATATGCAAAAATCATAAAACAAAGAATCAACTTTTTTTTATTTTGATCTTGCATAGGAAAGATGATGAAACAATGTTTTGTTTTGTTTTTCCTGAGGATAAGAACTGCTGAGGAATCCTTAAAACCTTGGAAATAGTCAAACTCCACAGGATAAATCTCCAGATTCCTAGAGGTTCAAAGGCATGCAGATGTAAATATCACAAGTGAAGCCAATGTGGAATTTTTGAAATTTCAATGCCATTGACTCTCTGAACTGGTGTGATGAGTTTTGCATGAAAATTGGGTTTTATTTAAATTCTAAAGCATTAGATAGATTCTGTGTGATCAACAATGTATGGCTTCAAAGTCTGTGATTGGCTATATTACCCCAGCAATGATTTGGCCCACACAATCATATCCTTGAAACTAACCTGCATAAACTTTAATCAAACTTTTTCTGCCAACTCAATCCTAACTTCTCTAAATTATATTTACTCTGTGTGTGTGTGTGTGTGTGTGTGTATGCATACACACACACATTCCACCCTTAAAGATAACAAATGAAAATGTTCAAAAAATAGGCCAGAGGGCAATTCCACGTGATGAAATTAGAAAACATTTAAATTAATGTTAGAATTTTTTAAGAGTGTATCACAGCTAAAAGTGACTATTCTGATAACCATATTTATGACATGTAGATGTTTTAACCTAATCACTTCTATTGCCAGAATTTTAGCTGTACTTGGCATGTGTGTGCACATGTGTATTGGTCTCTTTCTGGGAAATGAAAGTGAGGCTAATCCTTCAGCTACGAGAGTAGTCTAGGGGAAAATATCCCCTGTTTCACAGGAGCGTTGTGAAATAAATAAAAGTATAGGGCTACAGTGCTGTTCCTTTCTTTAGGTGAAAAAACATCTAACTCTTGTCAGGTACACTACTCGGCAAATAGTAAGTTTAATTCCTAACACCCACATGAGGCACAAGAATAGTTGGATTAACAACTCCAGTGTCATGCTGTCAGCTGCTGTTTATTTAAATTAAAATGTCACCATCCAGAAATAAATTAGGAAGTTGAAAAACGATAAATTTCTTAAACATACAGTACTTTGGCACCTTGTTAAAATCTATTACATTTGTGTTTTTTAGAACTTTACATAGACTATTTCCATTTTGACATTCAGACTAGAGCAAGTTTTGTTTGTGTTCTTCTCTCTTCCCCCCTTTCTTCTTCCCTCTTTTCTTCCTCTCTCTCTGTTTTTGCCTGTCTTCATTGTCTATCTATGCAATAGAAGGCAGGTTAAAAGGAAAAATGTTTGATCAGTACACAAAAATTTGTTGCTTTACTTCCACGTCTAAAACCTATTGTTTATCCTATGTTGATCTAAATACATCTACATTTTTTATAGATTTCAAAATTTGCTTTCTACAACTGGTCTTGCTGGGGTTCACTCTTAAGTGTTACTCCTATGGTTGATATGAAACCAATAGGCCCTCCCCATGAGCTTTTTCTTTCACTTGAAGGTTAAAATTCTGTCCCTACCTCTCTAAGACCTCTCTGTTCTATTCATAGCCTGAGATACTTTAAGATCGTTGTTTGGCTCTGGATTCATGGCCCAGCAGGTGGTTCCCTTCAAGAGCCAATTTGGTCATAAGTAGGGAGAATTAACAAACATCTGAGAAAGAAAAATGCTCCTTCTCTGTTCCCATTTGGGTGCTGCTAGCCTGTAACTTTGCAGACCATAAATGATGAGATGCTCACTATAATGCAGGTTAATTAAATATGAGACAGTTGAATACAAACATATTCAGCATTAACAACATGGAGATATTTACTTGGCCGGGTTTTCCATTTTCACATAAAAATGCCTCATATTCGGATGCGAATTCAGGGGCGTTGTCATTGACATCCAGCACTTTAATAGCAACAGGCACTCGTGATATCTGACTGTGGTTCCCTATGGGAAGGAAAAAATAACATCAGCATTGAGGGTATTTCATTTTTACCGTGCAACTCAACTTTGTTCTTGAAAGCATGTGTGTCTGTTTCAACTTCCCTTAATTAGGGTGTTTTCAACATAGTGATGATGGAATCTGACCATTCAGTAAGGAAAAACAGCACGTGCTTGACTGCTTAAAAAAGGAGAAATTATTATTGCAAACACCATTTGCTGGAGCTTAGCTTTACAAAGACCATGTCTGAAAAACTTAAAAGAGGTTTCCTTGACGAAGAAAGCTTTATTTTAATGGTAAAATCCGTTATACAAAAGGGAAAAAATGCTGTGTGAAACAAAGATTTATCTCGTTGTCTTGGGTAGAACACAGGCCCTTTTTGTGCTATTACCATATTTGATTGGCTGTATATTAAAGGTGAACATCAAAAACCCAGGAAAAGGCCAGAACCAAGTCAATTGTTGAAAGAATGTCTTGAACAAGGATTAAAAAAAAATATTAAAGATGGGGAATCGTACTTTATATGAATTTTATTTTTTATTAAAAATTGACCTTGGTATCTTTTTGGGTAAGATAAGCCTAAGTCATTTTAATATTGTCATTTTCATCAGTGTAAACAGATAATAATCTTGTAATCTTCCAAGGTCAATTCCAACAGCAGAGAATTTAATGTATAATCCTTAATCCTTAAGTCCTTAAATTTAAAAAGTTACATACGCACCTACGTATGCACAGAAATCTGGCCTACCGATAAATTGCTGACTTTGGCCATGTGACAATTTTTCACTTGTAATAAATGCAATACAGTTTGTACCATGTAATAATAATTAAAGCTCTTGTAAGTGATATAGAATGCATTGGTGATGGACAGTTACTTGTGTGTCCATGGCACTATTTACATGTAAGGCAGGAGGGGGGATGTGTGTGGCTTTTGAATATGAAGAGACAGACTTGCATTTGATCGAAGTCTTATTTGTGATAATTGATTAAATTAAAATCTCTAAAACATTCACTCATTTTTTGTGTGAAATATGAAAATACTTCTAGTATGAAAATACTTGTAAAGCACACAACAAATGATCATAGCCATGTTAAAAATTTATAGTTTGTTAACCCCACTGGCAGTGTTACAATATTTGAATTTAGTTAACTAAAATGGCTGCTCTCCAATATTCTAATTTGATTAACTCTGGATGGATGAGTATTATCCTGTGGAATTCCTACTGCTTCAGTCATGGAACATAACCTCATTCCCCGAAATCAAGCCAATGGCCTTAAAGGTCTCACCTGATTCCTTTTCTTGTACTATTTTATATCTAATGAATGAATTGGTTCATTCAGAGAGGAACTATCGGCCTCTCTAGTTTCCATGGAAAGAGTTGTATAAAAAATCACATGACCCTAAGGGGAGGAACTTCTATTTTATCTTTGGTCTACTTGTGTAAGGTGGATAAATAGGTTGTAAGGTATTGTAAATACAACATTACTGTAACCTTAAAGATTTATACCTCTTTCCTAGGTGGACCATGAGTTGGATAGCAGCTGCTAGAGATAAAAGGGAACCTAGTGTTTGCACTAAATAGCAAGGTTTGGGGCCCCAGTTTTGCCTTGTACTGCCTACATGATCCTCAACAAGTTCCTCAACCTTTTATTCCTGAGAAAATTGAAACTGAAAAACTTAACACTTTATTTCCAGGATTATTATAAATAAGAGAAAACGTGAAGTGCTCAGATAGTATTAGGCACATAGTCTTGGGCATTTGAGCCTTTGCCCTTTGTAACTGTCAGCATGATCAGTACCATGCATACTGTTTAGTATGTGCAGTAAGAGATATTTCACATAATTAAATCTTCAATCCTATGTAAATTATAACTGTATAGAATGTAAGTATGAATTACATTAAATTCAATGTAATTGCCATATTTTGATGGGAGACAGTTAAAAATTAACTCAAAGATAGAGTTTTGGACTCCCAAATATAAAACCTTTGCATAGTATAATACTGATGAACTTAAAAAACAAAGTATATTAAGGTAACTAATCGTGGCCTTTTCTTCAAGAATACTTAGTCTTCTTCTAAATCTTTACCTCATGAATGACCACTATTTGAAGTTTGAGTACAAATATCACATACCAAAATCGATCTATCATGAACATTCTCAGAATTGTACGATAATTTGCAAACCTCCCTGAGAGACTGAACAGTTTAAGTTCCATATTTTTGTTCAAGGTACTATTTCATCCAAGTACAGTCCCTTAAACTGACTAATTTTATTTTGTAATTCTCTACCTCTCTAACCATTCAACTAATAACCAGTGACCAGTGATCAAAATAGGCTTAATAAGTAGCATATATATAATAGACAGTGAAAAATAGTGCACACTTTTTGGAAACTATTAAGTACAAGGAAAAACTCTTTGTATCCTACTGCTTTAAGTATGATTTTGCTCCTTGGAAAGTGAGGAAATGCTAACCTCGAGGCAGATTCACAGACAATGGATGATTGGTCAACTCTGCCAAACTGATGGTCTTTGTTTTCCCTTTTAGGATGCACACACCTGACAGGCAAACATGCATACACAATTTTTTCCCCTCACAATTATGGCAAAGAATAATTATGCTAAAGCTGGTGTTCTTTTCTCCTCTTGATCTCAGAGTTGGAAAAAATTGTAGTTATCTTTCATATCTAGATGGGCGATAGGTGGCAAGATTCTAGCACAAACACTAAAAGCTCCATGAGCTTTTCCATGGGATAATTCTCAACATGAAGGTACTATCCATTTTCTCATATGTAGTATCAGGGATAAGGTGTTTCAAACTATTCCAGGGCTCAGAGCCTTAATGTTGTGGTTAGAAGTAATGTGGGATGGGCAGCTATCACTTAATACTGTTAGGAGACCTTGAATGACAGAAGGTTCTTCTAATTAAGGTTTTTAATTTTTCTCCGTACTTCTATGAGTAAATAATTTCTGGTAAGATAATAGACAGTGAAGTAAATGATTTTTTCCCCTTCATTTTGGCCTGTGGAAAACGCAGAACTAAATGTGGAATCCACTTCACACAACTGGAAAGAATCCATTACTATGTATTTGGTGTATTATGTTGACCCAAATCCAATGCATATTTTACATTTATTTAAAAATGACCAAATTTACTAAACTCATGTTTTATTACCTAGTTAAATTTGATAGATTTTGAGGCGTTCGCTTTTGACTTAGTAGTTTACAGTATACCTTATTAAAAGAAATAAAATCTAAATTGTACCCCCTGGTACTATGTTAGTGGATGGTTAGAATTTCTGTAAGCTTACTGCTTACATAAAACATAATGGACCGTTAACCCTAACAAAATAATATAATACCTTCTCTTTTTAACTGTGGAATTCCTGATTATCTCTTAAGATTCAGCCCAAACATCTCTTCCCAAAAGACTTTCTAACACACAGTTCAGGTTGGTTTTTGTTTTTGACTTGTGGCATGTAAACATGAGGATAACCACTATCCCATTTCCCATAAAAACCAGTTAAAAAATCATATTTCATTTTAAAAATCTAATTAATTTATTTTTGAGAGAGAGAGAGAGACAATCTGAAGCAGGCTCCAGACTCTGAACTGACAGCACAGAGCCTGACAGAGAACTTGAATCCACAAACAGTGAGATCATGACCCAAGCCAAAGTCAGATGCTTAACCGACTGAGCCACCTGGGTGCCTCCATATATATACATATATATGTATGTATATATATATATATTTTTAATTAGAATTTTAAGCCGGCTCTAGGCTGAGCACAGAGTGTGACATGGGGCTTGATCGCATGATTCTGGGATCATGTCCTGAGCTGAAATCAAGTTGGATGCTCCACCACTGAGCCACCGAAGCACCCTGAATGACCCAGAGACATATTTTTTTTTAAATTAAAGTCTGTGGAAAAGGTCCTAAGTGCATACAATAAATAAAAATATTTATTCAAGAAAACCTAAATGTTGGTAAGAGAATCCTGTGGTATTTGAATCAACACCTGCTTCCTTCCCTTACCATTACAGCTCAGGACGATGAGAAATCTACTCTGGACAAACACAACCAAGAACACAGCTAGTCAAGGGATATATACCCAGAACTGCTCATATACCTGTTGCTCACACTAAATTTGGGGCAGTTGCTGGTTGGGGGCTGCCCTTTTCCACCAAGTCCCTACTCATGGGACACACTTAAACTTTTGATAGGGTGTCACTGAGAATGGTGGGCCCTGATCTTCCTTGCCATGGCTCATAAAGGGAAGTTTCATGCTGAGAGAAGTGAACCAAGAAGACTCAAGGCTATTACTCTTCTCCACCAGACTCTACCAACACAGGAGACACCACTCCTAAAGCAGTGTCACTTAGAAAGCCTTGGCTGAGTCATTTTCTCTGGGGTTGAGTCGAAGGATGAAACATAAAGCAAAGAACTGAATCTTTTAGAAAGAATGGACATCATTTCTAAAGGAATGTGGAAAAGATCAACACCAGTGATTATCTCCAAACAGTGGAGATTGTTGCTACTTGCTGGAGGCAGAGCAGCCAAGGCATTCTTTGGCTTTAGTTCAAGAACTCCAATCTCTGCCTCGATGTTCACAGGGATTTTTTTTTTCCCCGCTTGCCACGTTTTCTACTTTTCTGTCTCTAATAAAGACACTTATTACGGATTAGGGCATACACAGCTAATCAAGGATGACTTCATCTTAAAATCTGCGACTTCATCTTAAAATCTGCAACTTCATCACATCTGCAAATCCCCTTTTTTCACATAGCACATTCACAGGTTCCTGGGGTTAGGACCTGGACTTCTATTTTTGGGGGCTGCCACTTAAGCCCCTATATTGCATCTTCTCAAAAGCTAGGACTTTTGTGACTGAATAGAATGATACTATCACAAATGTGCTCCTGTCCTAGAAAGCAAAGATAAGTATAAATACTTGAGTTGTCCCTGCTTCTTTGAATTCCTTCTTCAACACAATATATAAGCTCAAGGATGTTGAAAAAGCTATTCATAACTCCCTCCTGAGATTTTTGATAACATCCTTTTGTCATTCATTCATTTATTTTCTCATTCTCTGCTCTTAATTTATCCAATAATGTTCTAGTAACTGTTTTCCCAGTTACTAAGACAAAGCTCTTACAATCAAGGAGTCCACGGTAATCTAGGTGATACATTACAATGGTTTTATACCTTCATCTATCTTACAAAATAATCCTTTACAAAATGCAGAAGAACATAGGAGGCTGAGACCTTGTACTATAGTCAGAGGAAAGATTTGAACCAGGAAATAACCTTTGAATTAGCTTTAAATAATGAGTAGACTACCCTAGGTAAAGAAATGTGGACAGATCTTTCAGATAGAATTAGCCACATTTGAAAAGGCTCAGAAAGCTGGAGACCATGCTCCATACTGACTAGGTGACTAGGGTCACCAGTATGTCACCCTAATTTTAAGAGCATCCAGAGAAGTAATTGATGGTGATGCCAGAACACAAAGCTGAGGCCATATCAGGAAGTTTTCTGTTACATGTTGATGAGTATGGGCTGTATTATGTGATCACTATGAAGCCATTGAACTCTTTCTTGAGACTTATAATTTTAAAATGTTACCATAAAGCAGACAGGCAAACAAAGTTAACATTGGCTTTATTTTGTTTTCTGAAGTATATGGCTGTCTCAGAAATTTACTAATTATTTCTTGAAATTGTTAAAATAGAAAACAATGAAATAAGGAAACTAGTGCTAGTGTCCCCCAAATACCCCAAAACGTGTTACCATTATCTACATTAGATGAACATGCATGATTGAAATTATTGCAAGTGTCATATTTAAATGCTGAAGATTCACTTTTATCTAAATTAATGAAATTATGGCAGTTCAAATTTTAAAGATATTACAGAGCAATAAAATTAATTAGATAAGCTTCTGAGGAAATTATTCATGTCCTTTGTGACTGGCCCCAAAATGTTTGCCTTTCATCTGATAACAAACATTAAATATAAAGATATTATAATTAGAAACTTGATTAACATTCATTAAAGATTAATTTTCTAAACACAAGAGATGTGACAAAGTGGTCTGGAAGGAAAAGCCTGTTTCAATTGGCCACAAAAGTCAGACTGTTTTCACATATGATGGAAGAAAAAAATGAAATGGCACCTAGTGTAAACAACTCCTTGACTTCTACCACTTGAATCGTAGTGACTTCCTGTCACCTCTCTGTCACAGAGCCTCATGAATTGCCCATTAATTTTGCCCTTTTATAATCAAAGGTAATGGAATCCTGCCAAGTCTAAGTTACTTGGGAATTTGCTTCTAACTAGTTTCCATGAGCTGTTTTTGCAGACATCGATTGAAATAAACAGCCTCTCTTTTTCAGACTGTAAGAGAGAAAAAATGATTTGACCAATTTAGATATACTGGTGGGGCTCAATAAATAATTCTTGAGCCTTCTACAAGTACAAGGATGGAAGCCATGAGCAGTAAATTACAGTCAACAGGGGAATGCAAAATAAGAGAATTTATAATTGAATAGGGATGAGAGGAACAGTGGAAGTTTATAAAATAGGAAGATATGAACTGAATATGTGATAGAAGAAGATAGCAAGTTAGGACATTTAAAACAAAACTGATAAGAATGTGAAAGAAAGTCTTGGAAAAGGATTTTAGGAGCAGACTTAGGTGCTCTAGTGACGAAAGATAAAACTTGTTGAGGTCTATTATGCCCATCAATGACATGATAATTTCTAAATTGCTAGTGGATGGTTTACCAATCAATAGGGTATTAAATAGGAACAACTTTGGAATGTAATTAACCAGTGGATATCAGCATAGGAGAAATGCTGCTGGGGATAGTTTTGTTAGGTTATTCTCTCTACAATATAATTTTTACAAGTTACCCTTTCACTATCATGACAACAGTACTGATGTGTTGGTTCAGTCTTTTGACCCCTTCCAATACATACCAAGAAATTTTTGCCTTCTAGAATGTATTGATGGCAGAGCTGACCACCAGAATTTTCATAAATTTTTATTACATAATTGTGAAAGTTTCATCAAGGCAGAATATAAAGAGGAGACACTCTATTTTACTCCATAAAATCTCTGTCATATTTACAGAATAGTTTAGAATTTTAGAACTGAAATCAGATGGGGACTTTAGCATCAAATAAAGCTCATAAGTCCTACTTTTCTAGTATCTAAATAAGGAGTGCTCTCAATAAAGGGAGAGAAATGCTCTCTCCTGAGGGAAGTGTGGATTTAGACATTTTTAAATGGCTTAAACTCTCTGGAGAAAATAACTCCAAAGGGTGACTTTGGTTCAAGTCTTCACTGACCCCATCTGGTTTTCCTAACTGCTAAAAAGCATGCTACCTGGCTACACCATTTTCAAACACTCTCCAAATGGGGAGAAAATGTGTAGCTCTTACTTATTAGATTCATCTTACATGAACGTAGAAATTATAGAGTCCTGCCTAAACATGGGGCAAGTCCTCCACTCCACCCTTTTCCTGTCTATCTGCATTAACCCTCATTATCCTTTTCCTCCGATCAAGCGTTGAGGTCCTTAAAACTAAGTAATTTATGGTTGTAAAGTTATGATTCCCAGGAAAAAAGTTTTCAAGCCATTGAGGTGATAACTTTTTGAACCTCTTGCAGTCTATATTTTTAATAAATGTAAAACTTTAATAGTTACATTTTAAACAAAGACAACATCTATGTCCATTTATAAATGAAAAGTCACTATTAATGAGAACAGCTATTCTCCATTTTTCTCTCAATATCTACTATAAATTATTACCTACTTATTTTGTTTTTTATTTAATATAATTTTTTGTCAAATTGGCTAACATACAGTGTGTAAAGTGTGCTCTTGGTTTTTGGGGTAGATTCCTGGGGTACATCACTTACAACATCTAGGGCTCATCCGAACAAGTGCCCTCCTTAATGCCCATCACCCATTTTCCCCTCTCCACCACCTCCACCATCCACCCTCAGATTGTTCTCTGTATTTAAGCGAGAATTTAAACTGTAAAAGCGTGGTTTGCCTGCCTCCCTCTCTGTAACTATTTTCCCCCTTCTCTTCGCCCATGGTCTTCTGTTAGGTTTCACAAGATCCACATGAGTGAAAACATATGGTATCTTTCTCTGACTGACTGACTTCACTCAGCATAATACCTTCCAGTTCCAACCACATTGCTGCAAATGGCATGATTTCATTCCTTCTCATTGCCAAGAATTACTCCATTTTATGTATAAACCACATCTTCTTTATCCATTCAGCAGCTGACGGACATTTAGGGTCTTTCCATAATTTGGCTACTGTTGAAAGCACTGCTATAAACATTGGGGTACATGTATCCCCATGAATCAGCACTCCTGTATCCCCTGGAGAAATTCCTAGTAGTGCTATTGCTGGGTCATAGAGGAGTTCTATTTTTAGTTTTTTGAGGAACCTCCACATTGTTTTCCAGAGGGGCTGCACCAGTTTACATTCCCACCAACAGTGTAGGAGGGTGCCCATTTCTCCACATCCTCGCCAGTATCTGTCGTTTCCTAAGATGTTAATTTTAGCCACTCTGACTGGTGTGAGGTAGTATCTCAGCGTAATTAATACCTACTTTTAATTGTGCAGGCTTACACAATTTGTTTCTTCTATTGTCTATATTTTTGTTTTTGCATGTATGTGTACATGCATATGTGTTTTTCAGTTTGTTTTGTTTTAGATCTGTGGGTCGCTTTTGCTCAATTTCTGACTCAATTAGTGGCTTTCTCCTTGTACAGTCCTAAATCTTTCTGACCTTCTCACACATCTCCTCTTCCTCCCAACTATAACACATAAGGAAATAAAATTCTGTGTTGAGTTTATAACTCCCATGTCCTCTTTGATAATCTAAGTAAGGCTTCTTTCAAAAATCTTTCCTTTTACTCTGCCAACAAAATTACATTACACCTCTATTACCAAATCCTCAGTGGATTTTCTTTTCATTCTAATTATTTCAAATAGGATTGATTCGAGATTATTGGAACCGAATTTCTTAAAGTTACTTTTACAATGCAATTGAGTTTAAATCCCTTATATATTCAAATATTAATTAAGGAGACACACTTTCAGAGGGATTGATATATATATATCCAATATTAAGTTTAAATGTTCATTCAGTACCAGCTTATAATAACAGTTGTATTTAATACATATACATGCATGCACACAAAACAAACTTTATTAGAGAAGAAAGCTAATACTGTAAACTGCCCCGCACTTATTGCATGATCTGGTATGTACCATATCTTTGGGGTTTGTTGGGTTACTGTGAAGATATTTTCTCTCAAATGTAAATATATACTCTGGGTATGTAAGATCTGAAATCCTATGATATGAGAGAAATATCATAGTATGTAGTAAAGAAGTATCAATTCTTGAACATCCCAGGACTCTCAGAAAAGGTATATTATATGGACTCTAGTCATCTTGCTCATATTTACTCAAAGCTAAGATGTGGTAAAACTGAAATGTGATTCCAGGACAGTCTGACCAACAAGAAACAAATAGGAACAAAACTAATTTTTCCGCACAGGCTTTTTAAAATATAGTACTTATAAAACATAATCTTAGAGGCGCCTGGATGGCTCAGTCGGTTAAGCATCCGACTTCGGCTCAGGTCATGATCTCACGGTTCGTAGGTATGAGCCCTGCGTTGGGCTCTGTGCTGACAGCTAGCTCAGAGCCTGGAGCCTGCTTGCAATTCTGTGTCTCCCTCTCCCTCTGACCCTCCTTTGTGCGCGCGCGTGCTCTCTCTCTCTTTCTCTCTCTCTCAGAAATAAATAAAAAACATTAAAAAAAAACATAATCTCAAAACATCATACCAACTTGAATATAAATCACTCCTTTCAAAATACAAGACCATAATAAACAATATAAAAGGTTTGATTTTTTTTCCATTATCATAAAATTTTCTATTAGTGAATTTATATAGAGAGAAACATAGTAGCCATTTTTTTTTCAAAGTTCCTGGGATGGCTCCCCTAAATTTTTTGTGTAGGGTCAACATTGGTAGTTGCAGTCAGCTATGCAAACAAGAAAGCATATAAATCTTAAGGTTTTATTTCAGTAGTTTTTTATAAAATGAACAAACCCACGTTAGCCACCGTCCAGATCAAGACCACCATCATAACCAGCTCCTACAAAGCCTCTCATGTACCCCATGTCAGTCAGTTTATTATGTAACCTCTTCTGTTACTTAAAACTGTATTAGTTTGCCTTCTTCACAATTTTATAAAAATTAATGTACAATAGGCTTCTTTAGCTCCATATAGCAATTGTTAATTGATTCCCATAGTTGTATGTAACTACAGTTTATTTTTCCTACTACTTTGAAAATAATTTCATTGTATAAATAAACCACAATGTATTCTCTTACTGGTAGAAATTTGGGCCATTTCAGTCTCAGTCTCTTTGAAAGTACTACTATAAATAACTTCTGTATGTCTTTGGTGCACAAATAAATGAATTCGCCTACATGGCATACTTAGGAATCGAGAGAAAGATGATAGGGAAATGCAACCTTTCAGTTTGAGTGTGTGTCCAAATATCTTTCTAATGTGGATGACCACTTTACACTCTGACCAGCAATGAGTAAAAAGTTCAGGCTTCTTCAAGTCTTCAACAACACTTGGTAAAGTCAGCAATTTATTACTAATTTTTAATTTTAGCCATTGAGGAGCTATGTAATTATATTTTACTTAGACCTTAATTTGCAATATCCTGATGATGTGATATTAAAAATCTATTATGCTAACCCGACTACCTGGATATCTTCTTTTATGAAGTACCTGTTTGGGGTTTTGTCATTTTGTAATGGGGTTAAGGTTTCCTGATTGATAGGCACATTACATGTTATGAATATAAGTCCTTTGCTAGATAGGGTATCACAATACCCTTCCCCCATTGTGTGGTTTGATTTTTCATTTTCTTAGTAGACACATTCTTTAATTTCTCTCACTAATGTTTTTTAGTTTTCTCTTCAGAGGTCTTACACATCATTCTTTAGATTCTTTTACTATTTAATTGAAGTCTTTGTACTACTATAAGTAGTATTTTTATTTTCTCTGTTATTAGAAAATCTGATTATTTTATAACAATTGATCACGTAAAGTTGAAATAGTTTTTTAAATTATTTATTTATTTTCTTTCAAATAGTTTATTGTCAAGTTAGTTTCCACATAACTACCAGTGCTCATCCCCACAAGTGCCCTCCTCCATGCCCATCTCCCCCCTCACCCCACATCCATCAGTCCTCAGTTTTTGTCAGCATTCAAGAGTTTGCCTCTCTCCCTTTCCCCCACCATTTCCCCCCTTCTCCTCCCCCATGGTCCTCAGTTAAGTTCCTCCTAATCCTCCTATAGGTGCAAACATATGATATTTGTCCTTCTCTGCCTGACTTATTTCGCTCAGCATAACTCCCTCAAGGTCCATCCATGTTGCTACACATGGCCAGATTTCATTCTTTCTCATTGCGTAGTATTCCATGGTATAGATAAACCACATCTTCTTGATCCATTTGTCCGTGGATGGACACTTAACTGTAGGGTTGTTTTTTTTTTTTCATTTTTATGCACTCAATCGTGATGTCTATGATGTCTATGGAGAGTGACTTTATTTCTCCCTTTCCAATATTTTCACTTTTGTTTGTTACTTGTATCTTACTGTATTGGCTAAAACTTTCAGTATAATTGAATAAAGTAGCAACAGTAGACACACTTATTTCCAATTTCAGGGAGAAAGCTTTCATTCTTTTATACCATCAGGTCTCATATTTGCTACTTTGTGTGTGTATAGCTACCCTTTATCAGGTTAAATCTCCTGCTATTTCTACCGTGCAAAGAGCTTTTTCTCATGATCAAGAGATGGATGTATATGCTTTCCTACATCTACTGAGATTGAGGATAGGTTTTTATTTTTTTCTCTCAATATTTTAATTCACATTAATAGATTTTTCAAATGTTAAAACCTGTCCTTGTATTCCCTGGAGTTACATTTTTATATTATTGGTATTGATTTGATAGTATATTACCTAGGATTTTGTTTATGAGAAGCAGATTGTGAAATCTCCTTTCTTGTAATATGCTCATCAGGTTTTAGCATTCAGATTAGGCTGCCTTTGTGACATGAAGTAGAAAATGCTCCCTTTTTTACTTCTCTCTGATAAAGTCTGTGTCTGGGTCATTTACGCATGACGGCTTATGTGTCAAAAGTTAGTAATACGGATTCAATTTATTCAGTAGAGAATATGATAGACATAATTATGCCAGTTTGCAAAGACTACACTTTTAACTTAGCCTATTTCATAGGTAGCTTAGAACTTATGGACATAAATACATTCATAATGCGCAATTATTATCATCTTTAACATCTATAGAGTCTGTAATAATGCCCCCTTCTTCATTTCTGATATTGGTAACTTGTACCTTTTCTATTTTTCCTTGCACAATTCTATCAACTTTATTTATCTTTACAAATAAACAGCTTTTGTTTAGTTAAATTTCACTACTGTGCTTGTTTTCAATTGCATTATATTCTATTCTCTATTGTGACCTTTCAGCTAGTTTTTAGATTTCTGTTTACTTTTAGCTTCTTTGAAGTGAGTGCTTAGATAATTGATTTTTAGCATTTAAAAAAAATACAGACATTTAAGGCTCATTTTCCTGTAAACACTGTGTTAGCTGTATCCCACAAACTTTCCCACGTCAGAATTTTATTATCATTCATTTTTAAAATGTGCTAAATTTTCTTTTGTGATAGTATTCTGTTTGCCATGGATTAATTAGAAACATATGGCTTCATTTCCAATATGGGGATAATTTTAGTTCAGGGGTTGTTTTTATTCATGGTTGAATTCCATTGTGTTAGGAAAGCATACTCTGCATGTCTTGAGATTTGCTTTATGGGCCAGCTTTTGGACATTTTTGGTAAAGATATTTTTTAAATATTTATTTTTGAGACGGAGAGAGAGAAGAGAAGAGAGAACGAACAAGTAAAGGAGGGCCAGTGAACGAGGGAGAAACAGAATCTGAGAAGCAGGCCCCAGGCTCTGAGCTGTCACCACAGAGCCAGACATGAGGCTCAAACCCACACACCATGAGACCATGACCTGAGCCAAAGTCAGACACTTAACCAACTGAGCCACCCAGGTGCCCCAGAGAAATACTTCAAGGGCATTTGATAAGAATGTTGTTTGTAATTTTGAGTGCAGTACTTGAGACATTCCAGTTAGAAAAGATTACAAATCACAATATTCAAATACTATCTATCCTGGTAAGGGCAGATAGGTGTATTTTGTTGTTTTGTTTCTGTTTACTGATTAGTAGAGTTGGGGGTTAAAATTTTTATTTACAACTGTTGATTTATGTTCCCTGCGTTTCTGTCAGTTTTTTTTTTATTTTATATATTTGGCAAATATATTATTATTAGAAACATATAAGATTTTTATATCTTCCTGCTGAATTTAATCATTTACCATGAAAATTTTCTCTTTATTTTTCGTAGTATTTCTTTCTCCTTATTCTGTAGCTGAACTACACCACTTTGCTTTGAATTTGCATGATTGATCTTTCTTTAATCCTTACAGTGTCCTTGATTTTAGGTTTATTCTGAATAGAAACATGATTTAAAATTATTGCTTTATATTGTCTGAAAATTGATAAATATAAACTGAAGTATGGAGTTTACGTACATTTAGTGTGACTGGTTATATATTTGGGTCTTAATTTCTTACTGTACTTTTCCTACTTCATCAGTTCTTTACTATTTTCCTACTTATATTCTTTTGGACTGATAAATTTCAGTTTATCCATTTCCCCATTAGCCAATTAGTTACACAGACTTCTATTCATATTATTTTAGTTGGAACCTTAAATATCATATTTACTGGTTTTTTAAAATTTTTAAATGTTTTTATTTATTTTTGAGAGAAAGATACAGCATGAGCAGAGGAAGGTCACAAAGAGAGGGAGACACAGACTCTGAAGACAGGCTCCAGGCTCTGAGCTAGCTGTCAGCACAGAGCCCGACGTGGGGCTCAAACCCACAAACCATGAGATCACGACCTGAGCCAAAGTCTGACACCTAACCGACTGAGCAGCCCAGGTGCCCCTGTTTGTTTTTTGTTTTAATGCCAGTGTATTTCAGAGTGTTACATTAGTGTCAGTTCTACAATATAATGACTCAACAATTTTATATATTACTCAGTGCTCTTCATGGTAAGTGTTATCTTAATCCCCTTCACCTATTTCACTCATCCTCTCACCAGCTCCCTTCTGGTAATATCAGTTTGTTCTCTATAGGTAAGAGTCCTGGTTTTGGTTTTTCTTTTTTCCTTTGATTGTTTCTTAAATCCCACATATGAGTAAAATCATATAGTATTTGTCTTTCTCTGATTTAANACATTCTTTTGTAAACACACACACACACACACACACACACACACACACACACTACTTCTTTATCTATTCCTCTATCAGTGGACACTTGGGTTGCTTCCATAACATGGCTATTATAAATAATGCTGCAATAAACACAGGAGTGCATATATCTTTTCAAATTAGTGTTTCTGTATTCTTTATGTAAATACCCAGGAGTGTAATTAATGGATCATAGGGCAGTTCCATTTTTTATTTTTTGAGGAGCCACCCTATTCTTTTCCACAGTGACCGCACCAGGGTTCCTTTTTTCCACACTGTCAACAAATGTTGCATCTTGGTTTTCATTTTAGCCATTTTGACAGGTGTGAGGTGATACCTCATAGTAGTTTGATTTGCATTTCCCTGATGATGAATGATGTTGGGCATCTTTTCATGTGTCTGTTAGCCACCTTTATTTCTTCTTTGGAGAAATAGTTCTTTATGCTTTTGCCTGTTTTTCATTGGATTATATGCTTTTGGGTGTTGATTTGTATAAGTTCTTTATATATTTGGATTCTAACCCTTCATTTGCTCTGTCATTTGAAAATATCTTCTCCCATTCAGAGGGTTGTCTTTTAGTTTTGCTGGTAGTGTCTTTTCCTATGCAGAATCTCTTTATTTTGATATAGTCCCAACAGGTTATTTTTGCTTTTTATTTCCCTTGCCATGGGAGACCTAGCCAGGAAAATGTTGCTATGACCAAGTTCAGAGAAATTATTGTCTGTGTTCTCTTCTAGAATTTTCATAGTTTAAGGTATTGCCTATAGATCCTTAATCCATCTTGAGGTGTGTGTGTGTGTGTGTGTGTGTGCGCGCGCGCGTGCGTGTGCACAAGCGTGCATGTGCGCGATGTAAGAAAGTGGTCCAGTTTCATTTTTTGGCATGTAGCTGTCCAGTTTTTCTGGAGCCATTTGTTAAAGAGACTTTTCCCCCACTGCATATTCTTGCCTTCTTTGTCAAAAATTAATAAGCCATATAATTGTGGGTTTGTTTCTGGGTTTTCTTCTATTCTATTCCATTGGTCTTTCCATGTATGAATTGTGTGTGTGTGTGTGTGTGTGTGTGTGTGTGTCAGTATCACACTGTTTTGATGAATACAGTTTTGTGGTATAACTTGAAGACTGGAATTGTGATACCTTCAGTTTTATTATTTTTCAAGATTGATTTGGCTAGTAGCTATCTTTTATGGTTCCATACAAACTTTAGGATTGTTTGTTCCAGTTCTGTGAAAAATGCTGATGGTATTTTTATAGGGATTGCATTAAATCTGTAGATTGCTTCAGGTGCTATGGACATTTTAACATTATTTGTTAGAATCCATAGGCATGGGATGTCTTTCACTATTTGTGTCATCTTTAAATTCTTTTATCAGTATTTTATAGTTTTCAGAGTACAGGTCTCTCACCTCTTTGGTTAAGTTTATTTCTAGGTATTTTATTATTTTTGGCACAATTGTAAACGGGATTGTTTTCTTAATTTCTCTTTCTACTGCTTCATTATTAGTTTATAGAAATGCAATTGATTTCTGTACATTCATTTGGTATCCTATGGCCTTACTGTATTCATTTATCAGTTCTAGTTAGTTTTTTGGTAAAGTCTTTAGGGTTTTCTCAATACAGTATCATATCAACTGCAAATAGTGAACATTTCACTTTTTCCTTAACAGTTTAGATGTTTTTAATTTATTTTAGTTATATGATTGATGTGGCTAGGACGTGGAGTGCTATGTTGAATAAAAGTGGGGAGAGTAGACATCCTTGTCTTAGCCTTCACATAAGATGAAAAGTTCTGAGTTCTCCCATTGGGTACACTGTTCCTGTGGGGTTTTCCTATATGGCCTTTATTATGTTGAGGTCTCTTCTCTCTAAGCCTAGTTTGTACTTTGTTGAGTGTCTTTATCATGAATGGATGTTGGACTTTGTGAAATGCTTTTTCTGCATCTATGGAAATGACCATATGGTTCTTCTTCTTTTATTAATGTGTATCACATTGATAGATTTGCAAATATTGATAAATATTGAATAAATCTGAATTGATCATGGTGAATGATTTTTTTAAATGTATTGCTGGGTTCAAATTGATAGTATTTTAATAAGGCATTTGCATTTGCGTTCATTAGAGATTATGGCCTATAGCTCGCTCGCTCGCTCTCTCTCTCTTTTTTTTTTTTTAAGTAGAGTCACCATCTGGTTTTGGTATCTAGCTGATGCTGACCTCATAGAATGATTTTGAAAGTTTTCCTTCCTTTTCTAATTTTGGAATAGTTTGAGAAGAAAATGTATGAACATCCCTTCAAGTGTTTGTTAGGAATTACCTGTGAAGCCATCTGGTCCTGGACTTTGGTGTGTTGGGAATTTTTTGATTACTGATTAAATTCCATTGTTGGCAACTGGTCTGTTCAAATTTTTCTATTTCTTCTTACTTTAGTTTTGGTGGATTTTTTTGGAATTTCTCTATTTCTTCTCAGTTGTCCAATTTGTTGACATATAATTTTTGATAATATTCTTTAAAATCCTTTGTATTTCTGTGGCGTTGATGGTTACGTCGTCTCTTTATTTTTGGATTTGAGTTCTCTCTCTCTCTCTCTCTCTCATGAGCCTGAGTAAAAGTTAATGAATCTGTTGATCTTTTCAAAGAACCAGTTCTTAATTTCATTGATCTATTATCCTTTTAGTTTCTATTTGTTTCGGCTCTAATCATTATTTCCTTCCTCCTGCTGGTTTGGGGTTTTGCTGTTCTTTTTTTTTCCTAGCTCCTTTAGGTGTAAAGTTCAGTTGTTTTGAGATTTTTCTGAAGGTAGGCTTGTATTGCTATAAACTTCCCTCTGAGAACAATTTTTGGTACGTCCCAAAGATTTTGGACCAATGTGTTTTTATTTTCATTTGCTGCCATGTAATTTGTGATTTCTTTTTTGATTTCTAGGTTGGCCAATTCATTGTTTAGTAGTATCTTATTTAATTGTCACATACTGTGTTCTTTCCAAATTATTTCTTGTAGTTGATTTCTAGTTTCATACCATTGTGATCAGGAAACATGCAGAGAATGACTTGGATCTTTTTAATTTTATTTTGACTTGTTTTTGGCCTAATATGTGATGTATTCTGGAGTCTGTTCCATATGCACTTGAAAAGAATGCATATTCTGTTCTACAATGGAATGTTTTCAATATATATGTTAGAACCATCTGGTCCACTGTGTCATTCAAAGCCCCTGTTTCCTTGTTAATTTTCTGCTTGAATGATCCATCCATTGATGAAGGTGGAGTGTTAAAGCCCCTTACTATTATTGTGTTGCTATCAATCACTTATTTTATGTTTGTTATTAACTCCTTAATGTATTTGAGTGCTCTATGTTAGGTGCATAAACGTTTACAATTGCATTGTTAACGTGTTGAATTGTTCCCTTTAAGATAATTGAGTGTTCTTATTTATCTTTGTTACAGTATTTGTTTAAAATCTACTTGGTCTGGTATTAGGAATGCAATCCTTGTTTTCTTTTCACATCTATGTGCATGATAAATACTTTTCTTCCTTCACTTTCAATCTGCATGTGTCTTTAGGTCTGAAATGAGTGTCTCATAGGCAGCATATAAACGGGTCCTGCTTTTCTTGATCTATTCTGCCACCAATGTACTTTGATTGGAGCATTTAGTCCATTTACATTCAAAGAAATTGTTGACAGATAGGTATTTATTGCCATTTTGTTTATTGTTTTATGCTTATTTTTGTAGTTCTTTTCTTGCTGTCTTCTCTCACAATTAGTTGGCTTTCTATAGTGATATATTTGCATTCTTTTCATTTCTTGCTATTATTCTTGAATTTTTAATACCTGGAGGATTACATATAACCTCTTATGCATACTTAACCCATACTTCACTCATCTCTCTGACACATAGGTTTTAGTGAATGTTCATTCTTTATACCCTTTTACTTTGTGAGTCCTTTAACTGAATTTTTTCAGATAAACTTATTTTTACTGTTTTTTTTTTTTGCTTCCTACTTTCCTTATTCACCATTTTTGCTTTCCATTCAAGAGTCCCCTTTGACATTTCATGTAGGGCTGGCTTAATGGTCATGAACTCCCTTAGCTTTTTTTGTCTGAGACATTCTCTTCCTCCTATTCTGAATGATAGCCTTACTGGATACAGCATTCCTGGCTGCAGATTTTATGTTAGCCCTTTGAATATATCATGTCACTCCCTTCTGGCCTACAAAGTTGCTGCTGAAAAAGCAGCTTGACAGCTGTATGGAACTTCCCTGGTAAATAGGTGTTTCCTCTTATTGGCTATTTTATTTACTGCATGCTTTGGTGTGGACTTTTTGGGTTGAATTTGTTGTTCTGTAGCTACTGGGTCTAGATATCTGTTTCCTTCTGCAGATTGGGGAAGTTTTCCACTACTATTTCTTCAAAAGAATTTTCTTCCTCATTTTCTCTTTCTTCTGAGATCCCTATAATGTGAATGTTCTTAGGCTTGTTGGAGTCACTGAGTTCCCTATGTCTCCTGTCATTTTGCATGATTTTGTTCTCTCGCCTTGTCAGCTCAATTATTTTCCATTACTCTGTCCTCCAGGGGACTACTTTGTTCTTTGCTTCCTCTAACTTGCCATTTATTCCACCAAGTGTATTTTAAATTTCATTTATTGTGTTCTTCATCTCTGATTTGTTCTTTTTTAAATCTTTGTTAACGACCTCACTGAAGTCCTTGCGTCTTTTCTCAAATCCACTGAGCATCTTTATGATCGTTACTCTACATTGTCTATCAGGTCTATTACTTAACACTGTCTGCTTAGATCTCTTGCTGAATTTTGTTCTGTTATTTCATTTAGGACATATTCCTTATTCTCTTCATTTTGTCTAACTCACTGTGTTTGTTTCTGTGTGTTGGGAAAGTCAGCTATATCTTGTGCTCGTGAAAATAGTGACTTTTTGAAGGAGAGGTCCTTTACAGCCCTGCAAACAGTGTTCCACATTTACCAGGATCTAGCACTTCAGGGGTATCTCTCATGTGTGTTCAGTGTGCCCTTGTATTGTGAACAAGGTGCCTTTCCTTCACTCTCGTGTCTGCAGTGGATCTTTGTCTTTTGTGGACAGGATTTTTCCCTCTGGTGGTAGTAGGCTATTCTGAGGATGCCTTGGGCTTTGGTTGAGTGACACCAGGTATTTGCCAGAGATGCAGGAGCATGATACTGCAGGGTGTTTTTCCTGTGTTGTCCCCTGATAAGCCTTTATTGGTTTACAGAGCCTTCAGTTAGACACACTGTCTGACCTCAGCCCACTGATGTATGTGGTTATCTTTCCCTTTCCCCAGGGCAGGCTTCATGCTAGACTGGTGCCAGCTCTTCTAGGGGCAATTTCCACACTGCCAGGTTTGTGGTACCACGTTATTGTAGGTTCTGGCCACAAGCATATTGGTGGTGGAGGTTGTGAATCCACAATGTGCACACAGTTGTAGCATTGTTGGCATACCAGTCCTCTGTGAGAGGAGACCTGCTGCCACCCTGATCTAGGCCAGACGTGTCGTTGGTTGTGGATCCTCAAAAGGAGCAGGGAGGAGCAGGCAGGAGGCACAGTGATAGCCAGATTTGTGCTGGTCCCCTGCAGAAGGAGCCTGCAGCACGGCGACCATGGCAGGCGTGGCTGAAGGGAGTCTGTCCATAGAAGTGGGGATGGTGGAGGCACAATGTTAGCAAGTTAAGTAGCAAGTATCTGCTCTGTGCTGGTTATTCCGGGTGATCCTGTATTAATGCTAAGGGGTGGGGGAGGGAAATGATGCCTGCTAGTTCCTTTGTTCCTGGAGAAGTCTTATAGGATCTCTGCCCCACCCAGGATATGTGCTGAGATTAGTAAATACTCTCACATCCGAATCCCCCAAGTGTTTTTCGAACTTCTGCTTCTATGCTGTCTCCTTATGGATAGGGATTCAGTCTCTTCAGGCCAGCCTGGCTCTCCCAGAGCTGAGCCTGCTGATTTTTAAAATTAAGTGACTATTTTAATTTCAGTATACTTAACATACAGTTAGTTCCAGGTGTACAATACAGTTATTTGACAATTCCATACATCACCCAGTGCTCATCTTCTTTTTCACCCATCTGCCCAACCATCCCTCTTCTGGTAACGATCAGTTTATTCTCTATAGGTAAGAGTCTGTTTCTTGGGGTGCCTGAAGTCAGTTAAGCATCTGACTTTGATTCAGGTCATGATCTCACAGTTAGTGAGTTTGAGCCCCACATAGGGCTCTGTGCTGACAGCTGGGAGCCTGGAGCCTGCTTCAGATTCTGTGTCTCCCTCTTTCTGTTCCTCCCCCGCTCACACTTTGTCTTTCTCCCTCTCTAAAAAATAAATAAAAA
Source organism: Crocuta crocuta (assembly GCF_008692635.1). Lineage (NCBI taxonomy): Eukaryota > Metazoa > Chordata > Mammalia > Carnivora > Hyaenidae > Crocuta > Crocuta crocuta. The sequence goes on along the minus strand of NW_027530550.1, from coordinate 476,073 downwards.
TTACAAAAAAATTTAAAAGGACTCTTTCTTGGTCTTTTTTTTTTCTTTTGCTCATTTGTTTTAATGCTTAAGTTCCACATATGAGTGAAGTCATAGTATTTGTATTTCTCTGACAGATTTAACTTAGAGTTCTAGTTTCATACATAACATTGCAAATGGCAAGATTTCATCCTTTATGGCTGAATAATATTGCTTGGTGTGTGTGTGTGTGTGTGTGTGTGTGTGTGTGTGTACATGCACAGTTTTGTTTATTGTTTCCTTGGCTGTGCAGAAGCTTTTTATTTTAATGTAGTTCATATAGTTTATGGTTGCTTCCATTTCTCTTTCTTTAGGAGGCATAGCTAGAAAAATGTTGCTATGGCCAGTGTCACAGAAGTTACTGCTTATGCTCTCTTCTAGGTTTCTAATGCTTTCAGGTCTTAATTTTCTAAGTATTATTTTTTTGTACTGTGTAAGAAAGTGGTCCAGTTTCATTCTTTTGCATGTAGCTGTCCAGTATTTTCAAAACCACCTGTTAAAGTAGAATGTTCTTTTCTCATTGCATATTCTTGCCCCCTTAGTCAAAGATTAATTATCCATATAATTGTAGATTTATTTCTGGATTTTCTGTTCTGTTTTATTGGTCTATGTGTCTATTTATTGTCAGTACAATACTGTTGTGATTACTACAACCTTGTAGTATAACTTGAAGTCCAGAATTGTGATCCCTCCAGTTTTGCTTTTCTTTTTCAAGATTGTTTTGACCTAGGATATTTTGTCGTTCCATAAAACTTAGAGTTATTTGTTCCAGTTCTATGAAAAATGCTCCTGATGTTTTGATAGGGATTGCATAAATTCTGCAGACTGCTTTGAGTTGTATGGACATTTTAACAATATATGTTCTTTTTAAAAAATATTAATGTTTTATTTATTTTTGAGAGAGAGAGAGAAACAGCGTGAGCAGAGGAGGGTCAGAGAGAGAGGGAGACACAGAATCTGAAGCAGGCTCCAGGCTCTGAGCTAGCTGTCAGCACAGAGCCCAACACGCGGCTTGAACCCACGAACTGTGAAATCATGACCTGAGCCGAAGCTGGATGCTTAACTGACTGAGCCACCCAGGCGCCCTGAACAATATATGTTCTTTTAGTCCATGAGTATGGTCTGTATTTCCATTTGTCTTTTTCAGTTTCTTTTATCAATGTTTTGTGGTTTTCAGAGTACAGGTCTTTTACCTTGTTGGTTAAGTTTATACCTAGGTATTCTGTTATTTTCAGTGCAATTGTAAATGAGGTTGTTTTCTTAATTTTTCTTTCTTTTGCTTCATTATTAGTATATAGACATGCAACATATTTCTATGCATTGATTTTGTATCTTGAAAATATACTTCATTCATTTATCAGTTTTTTGATGGAGTCTTCAGGGTTCTCTCTATATAATATCATCTACAAACAGTGAAAGCTTTTTCTTTCTACTGATTTGGATATGTTTTCTTTTTCTTATCTGATTACTGTGGATAAGACTTTAAGTACTTTGTTGAATAAAATGGTGAGAACGGACATCCTTGTCTTTTTACTGACCTCAGGAGAAAAGCTCTCATTTTTACACATTAAATATATGTTAGCTGTGGGCTTTTCATATATGGCCTTCATGTTGAGGTCTATTCCCTCTAAACCTGCTTTGTTGAGGGTTTTTATCATGAATGAACGTTGTACTTCCTCAAGTGCTTTTTCTGAATCTATTGAAATAATTATATGGGTTTCATTCTTTTTCTTAATGATGTGATGTGTTACATTGATAGATTTACAAATATTGAGCCATCTTTGCATCCTGGGAATAAATCCCAGATGATTATGGTGAATGATTGTTTTTAATGTATTACTGGGTTCACTCTGATGTATTTTGTTGAAGAGTTTAACATCTATGTTCATCAGAGATAGTGGCCTGTAATTCTTTTTTTTTTTTTTTTTTTTTTTGGTGATATCTTTATCTGTTTTTGATAACCGGGTAATAGTGGCATCATAGAATGATTTTAGAAGGTTTACTTCCTTTCCTATTTCTATTTTTTAAATGTTTGGTAAAAGTTAGCTATGAAGACGTCTGGTCTTGGACTTCTGTTTGTTGGGAGTTTATTGATTACAGATTCAATTTCATTAGTCTATTCAAATTTTCTATTTCTTCCTGCTTTAGTCTTGGTAGGTGATATGTTTATAGAAATATCTATTTCTTCTAGGTTGTCCAATTTGTTGGCATAGAATTTTTCGTAATATTCTTTTATAATCCTTTGTTTTTTTTTGTGGTGTTGTTATGTCTCTTTTATTTTTAATGAGTCTGCCTAGGTTCATCATTTTTTTTTTTTTTTTTCAGAGAACCAGCTCCTGATTTCATTGATCTATTGTGTGTGCGTATGTGTTTAGGTTTTACTTCAGTGATTTTGGCTTTAATCTTTATTATTGCCTTCCTTCTGCTGGTTTAGGGTTTTGGTCTTTTTTTCCTGCCTCTTTTAGGTGTAGGGTTAAGTTGTTTGAGATTTTTATTCTTGAGGTAGGTCTCTATTGCTATAAACTTCCTTGAGAATTAATTTTGTTTCACCCCAAAATCTTGGCGCTGTTGTGTTTTTATTTTCATTGGTTCTCATGTAATTATTGATTGCTGCTTTGATTTCTAGGTTGACCCATTCATTGTTTTTGTAGTATGTATGTGTGCTTTTTCCAGATGTCTTCTTGCGATTGATTTCTAGGTTCATAGCTTTGTGGACAGAAAATATGCATGTAATGACCTGAATCTTTGTGAATTTGTTTTCACTTGTTTTGTGGCCCAATATGTAATCTATCTTTAGAGAATATTATATGTGTAATTGAAAAGAATGTGTATTCAGCTTTTTTGGTTTGTAATCTTCTGAAAATATGTTGTAGATCCATCTGATCCAGTGTGTCATTCAAAGCCACTATTTGTTGATTTGTTGTTGTTGTTGTTGGGACGATCTATTGATGTACATCAGGTTTTAAAGTCCCCTACTATTATTGTATTACTATCAATTAGTTCCTTTATGTTTGTTATTAACTTTTAAATGTATTTGGGTGCTGCCATGTTGGGTGCATAAATATACACTATTACATGTTCTAGTTAGATTGTATTTTATATAGTTCTTCTTTGTCTCTGTTTTAAGTTCTATTTTTAGTGATAAAAGTATATCTACCCTGGCTTTCTTTTGATGTCCACTTGAATTATAAATGTTTCTCCAACCTCTCACTTTGCGTCTGCAGGTGGCTTTAGGTCTAAAATGAGTCTCTTCTACGCAGCGCGCACGTGTGTGTGTGTATGTGTTAATCCACTCTGTCATCCAAAAATGTTGATTGTAGGGTTTAGTCCATTTTCAAAATTATAACTGAAAGACTTTGTTACTTGTTTTGTGGTTATTTCTACAGTTCTTCTGATACCTTCTTCTCTTGCTATCTTCTCTCACAATCAGTTGGCTTTTTTCAGTGATCTACTTGGATTCCTTTCTCTTCGGTTTTTGCACATCTTTTACTGGTTTTGATCTGTGATGACCATCAGATTTGTATATATCATCTTCAGCATAAAGCAGTCTGTATTAAGTTTATGGTCACTAAGGTTGAGCCCATTCTTTACTCTCCTCCCCACCACATTTTACCTGTACGTTGTCATATTTTACATTATTTTGTCAATCCCTAGATTTTTATACATATATTTTTCATACTCTCATTTATGGTCTTTCCTTTCCCCTCAAAGAGTCCCCTTCAATATTACTTGTAGTGCTGGTTTGGTGGTCATGAACTCCCTTAGCTTTTGTCTCAGAAACGCTTTATCTCTCCTTCTATACTGAATGATAGCCTTGCTGAATAGAATATTCTTGGCTGCAGGTTTTTCCCTTTCAACCCTTTGAATATATCCTGCCACTCCCTTCTTGCCTGCACAGTTCCTGCAGAAAAAGCAGCTGATAGATAGCCTTAAAAGGCTTCTCTTGTATGTAACAGTTTTCTCTTGTTTATGAAATTAGCTGTTTATCACTATATTTTTGCCCTTTAAATTATTACGTGTTTCGATGTGGACCTCTTTGGGATGAATTTGTTGGAGGTGCTCTTCTTTCTGGATCTGGATATTTGTTTCTTTCTCCAGATTAGGGAAGTTTTCAGCTATTACTTCTTCAAAAAAATTTTCTGCCGCCTCTTCTCTCTCTTCTCCTTATGGGATTCCCTATAATGTAAATGGAATTATGCTTGATGGAGTCACTGAGTTTACTACATCTAATCTCATTCTGCCTAACTCTTTTTCCTCTCATTTGTTCAGCTTGATTAATATCCATTTCTCTCACTTCCAGGTCATTAATTCATCTCTTTGCTTCCTCTCGTCTGGTATGTATTCAGTGAAGTGTACTTTTTAAAAGTATATTTATTTTGGGTGAGAGAGGAAGTGCAGGTGAGTGGGGTTAGGGGCAGAGAGAGAGAGAGGGAGGGAGAGAGAGAATCCCAAGCATGGTCCACGGCATCAGTGCAGAGCCTGACATGGGACTGGATCTCATGGGCCGTGAGATCATGACGTGAGCTGAAATCAAGAGTTGGACACTTAAGTGACTGAGCCACCCAGATGCCCCACATCAAATGGATTTTTCATTTCATTTACTATGTTCTTCGTCTCTGATTGGTTACCTTTTATGTTTTCTATCCTTTCTTAGTTGTGTCACCAATGTCCTCCACTCTTTTCTCAAGTCCTGTATCATTATAATCATTACTTTAAGTTCTCTGTCAGTTGTATCTACTTCATTTATGTCTCTTGGTTTTGTCCTTTTCTCTCATTTGGGACCTATTTCTCTGCCTCCCCATTTTCTCCAACTCTGTGTCTATTTCTCTGTGTTCGGAAAGACCGCTACGTCTCCTGTACTGGCAGTAGTGGCCTTATGAAGAAAAGACCATGGAGTGCCCCTCTTCACCAGAACCTGGTGCTTCAGGGATATCTCCTGTGTGTGGTGCATGTGCCCTGCTATTTTGGATGAGCCACTTTTTCCTTCAATCCAGTTCTCTCCAATGGCTCTCTTTGCCCGGTATGGGCAGTGTTTGGTCCTTGTGGTGTTAATGTGCCCTGTCTGGGGATGCCTTGGACTTCAGTTCAGTCATAACAGGCATTTGCCTCAGATGCAGTAGCTACATACTGCAGGGTACTTTCCCTATGTCGTTCCTTGCAAAGCTTTTGTTAGTGGATGTGGCCTGCAGTCAGATAGCTGTCTCCCTCCAGCCCACTGCTATAGCCTCTGACAGGTGGATGTAGTTATCTTTCCTTCTCTGTGGGGCAGGTGCCACTTTGGAGTGGTGATGGCCACTGGAGGGGCTGCTTGGACACTGTCATGCCTGCAGCACTGCCCTGGATGGGCTCTGGGTAACAGCATATGAGAGGAGGCAGAGACTCTGAAACAAAGCATGAGGGTAGCACATCAGGGTGGTGGTCTTAGCAAGCTTTTCATGTCACTGGAGGATCCTTGGAAAACCAAGACTGAATGAAGCAGCAAATCCATGAGCCCACTGACTTTTAAAATTCCAGGTGTCAAGTCCCACTGCTTGAAAACCAAAGGGACCAGTTTTTTTGAATTCTTCCAAAGTGAAATATTATGGGGATTTTTCTTCCTCATAGGGCTCCCTGGTGTGAGGGCCTGTTTCTCTCCAATCTCTGTACCTGTGGCTCCTTCCTTCATGTGTACTGTCCTGAAGGTCACTCCCTACCATGTCTCTGCCCTTCCTACTCTTCAAAATGTAGCCTCTTTTCTACAGTTAGATGTGGAGTTTGTTCTGCCAGTCATTGGATCGTTTTCTTTTATATACATTGATGTGAGGGTTCTTTTTTTTTTTTTAATATTTTTTATTTATTTCTAGGAGAGAGAGAGAGAGAGAGAGACAGCGTGAGCAGGGGAGGGTCAGAGAGAGAGGGAGTCACAGACTGAAACAGGCTCCAGGCTCTGAGCTGGCAGTCAGCACAGAGCCCGATGCGGGGCTCGAACCCACGAACCGCGAGATCATGACCTAAGCGAAAGTCGGACGCCTAACCGACTAAGCCACCCAGGCGCCCCGTGAGGGTTCTTTTTTGTACCTGTGGGACAAGATGAGCTTGGGGTGCTCCTACTCTGTCATTTTCCCTGGAAGTTATATACTATATATATGTGTGCATCCTTGACGAGATAGCACCCATTGTAATGTTTTACAAATTTTATGTAGAATGTGGAGACATTTCCAATGCGTACCTTTTTATACCAGTTCATTGTAGCCTTCCTCTTTCTGGATCATTGTTCTATATTTTAAACATCCATGTCATTTACACATGTGAAACATTCTAATATTAAATAGTAAATATTCTTTCATCTCTACCCACATTTCAAAATAACTATATTGCCAATTAGGCTGCGTTTTTGTTTTTTTGTTGTTGTTCCCAAGACCACTTTCAGTATCTCTTGTTATTTACTTCTGTTAGTAATGAACTACTGGAGATAAATTACACCAAGTACTTTACGAGATAGAAACAGTGTTATACGAAGTTCTTTTTTTCATGATAGAAAAATTTTGGTTTGGTATTTATTCTGCCTAATATGCTATTTTCCCCCTGACTTTCAGCTTTGCTATAAAATCAACTGTCAGTTGTTGAATTCTAAATATCTTAATGGAGTTGTGGGTGCTGAGTTTGAGATTCTCATGGTCTGTTTCCCAGCATTGTTACTATTATGTCTCTAGTTAATAGTTTGGTGAAGTTCTTGAATCTGTGGCTTGAAGTCTTCTACCCAGTTAAAAGATAGGTAACTATTATGTTTTCCCCATTCTTCTTCTCTTTCTAGAACATCATTTGCTAAGATGTTAGACTTCTATTACTTGTATCTTAGCGTGCCTCTATTTTTATTCATATTTTCTGGGACTTTTCCTGGTTGTTTGTTATCATTGCTTTACCACTGTAAACATTGCTACTGGTCTCATGCTCTGTTTAAATTCTAGATTATACTGTTAATTTTACTGATTTTTGTTTTTAAGTTTTAGTTTTATACCTTACCTTTATTTTTAGATTCCAGAACAATGGCCAAAGTATCAATCTGCTTTGTTGTTGTTTTTAAGGTTTATTTTGAGGGGCGCCTGGGTGGCTCAGTCAGTTAAGCGTGTGACTTTGGCTCAGGTCATGCTCTCGCAGTTCCTGAGTTCGAGCGCCGCATCGGGCTCTGTGGTGGCAGCTAGCTCAAAGCCCGGAGCCTGCCTCGGATTCTGTGTCTTCCTCTCTCTCTGACCCTCCCCTGCTCTCCCTCTCGCTCTGTCTCAGAAATAAATAAAACACTAAAAAAAATTAAAGTTTATTTTGAGGTGGGGAGAGGGGATGAAAATCCCCAAAGGGAAGGATCCTGGGGGGGGGGGGGAGAGGGGGAGAGAGAGAGAAAATCCTCCCCCCTCCCACGAGGTGGCGCTCAGTCTCATGACCATGAGATCATGACCTGAGCTGAAATAAGCGTCAGAGGCTTAACTGACTAAGCCATCTAGGCACCCTTCGTTGTTCTAGTTATTAACATGTTAACTATGTTTATTCTTGGGTACTTACAGAAAAATACTAAAGTGGTATTAGAATTATATCTGTTTTTGGAGTTTTGGTGGTTTGATTTTCTTTTAAGGCATGCCTGCTGATTTAATTGAATTTTGGAAATTTTATGTGAATTCAAAATGAAAATTGCAATTGGAAAACTGAAAATAGGAAGATATGAAAAGGTGTTGCTATACACAATAGCAGGGATTGATTTTCCCTACTGGAAGAGAAGTAGAGATCTTGAAACTGTCAAGATTAGATTTCAGAATTTGTGGAGGATAATTTATTTCTGCTTTCTCTTTACTTCTAGAGCCTATTCTTTCTATTTGTTTAAAATAGTTATTAAGCTTTTACCTCTTAGTGCATGCCTTCTTATAGGTTTCAAATCATCTTATTCCTGTACATTTTAAGATTTGATACATTCATTGTGGTAAAAAGTCACCCATAATACTGAGTCCTTTCTCACCATAGAGATGGCCTCTCACTTTCTAGACAGTTTGCTGACCCTGAACTTCAACTTTTATTTCCACAGTCCTATGACACCTCATAAACTCCAGGTCACTGACTCCCGCTTTGTTTCTATGCTTTGTGAGTTGAGTAAGTTAAAGCCTCTAAGGGAATAAGTAGAGATAAATTTAAGAGTCATTTCTATTTGTTTGCTTTTTCTCTGGTATCTTGGCTTCTTAAATACTGTTTGTCTTCAAATAATAGTTCTTCTCACTGGGAGAGTTAGTCTTACATAAGGCATTATCATAACCTCAAGAAAATATGTATTTTCCCCCATCACATAGTGGTATACTATGTCCATTATCTTCCCCCCTCCACGCACACACTTAAATTTAACTGTAAGTCATTCTGTACTTGTTGAACAATGGACAAAATATTCCTATAAGACGACCCTAATCCTCTGTGAGTTGGTGCCTAAGGGAGTTCATATAGTGTAATTAAGATTGTGTTTAATGAATCCTTTGACTACACAGCCAGACTGATCTTGAATCTGCCTTTGCTCAGTCTGTGCTTTGGCCACAGTAAATTCTTCATATATTCTAACAGTGGACCAAGATAAAATTCTAACAGAGTTTAACAAAATACATAATTTAAGATAAATGATTAACAAAGGTGGTTGAAATGATCTCAGTATAACCTATCAGCAGTGTCAGGTCAATGATAATAAAACAGATGATGCTGATTTATTCCCAGATGTTAGCACTGAGTACTGTGGATACATGTAAACATAAATGTAGATATACGTAGATCTATACATCACTATTTTGCCCACCTGTGTTTACATCTGCAAAACCACCTGTCTGTCAAGGTATATCAGAATGGTAACTAGACACAAAATGCGATCTATTCTTTTAATGCAACTTAACATGAAATACTGGTTGAAATATGAAAACCTATAAGTAATAGGCATTGTGTTTTATAATTGTTTTTGCAGAGGTAAGGTAGAGCTCCTATACATAATGGCATTGCGCAGCATAGGATATCAGTAAATTGTATGGGTTTTCTTTTGGGGGGCTTACAGGTAAAATTTAGGTGCTAGTTGCACAAAACTCACTTTTAAAATACCTACTTTATCAAAGGAAGATTAATAAACATTCAGTGGGCCCTGTAAAGCTATCATGTACATTTGCAACATATAGCACTGAGATGCTGAGAGGGACACAAAAGGTCAAGCTTAATGCAAAACATTAGGACAAAGTGATAGCACATAGGCCCATATTGGAGACTTATGGTCTTTACCAAAATAATAACCAATAATAGTACAAAAAAAACCTGCCAGAGGTTCTTTTTTTCCCCCCACTTTATGGAGAATGGCAAAAAGCCTTGGATGCTACAGAAATGCCTCCATTTTTAACAAATTAGGTCAAAGACAAAAATGAAAAGTGTTTTTTCTTGAAGGCAGCAGCAAAAGAAACAAAGATGCAAGCGAAATGCACTGCAAGCAAACTGCTAGATTGTACTGTTGGCGTCTACATTTTTGCTGTTGCAAATAATCTGCTTGCTTGTGGTGGTCTCCTTCCACGCATGGCCTGGCGTGACTGAGGCACATCTTTGAGCAAAATTAGGTGGGTGAAAAGTAACCAAATGTATCCCTATATATTGACACATACCTCTTAGAGCATAAACTAGTTTGATGTAGATTTTCTCCATCAAAGTAGTTGAATCAATCAGAGAGAACAACTTTAGTGTACTTCCTCTTCTGAACTCCATTATGTCTTAGAAAAAATTGTACACTTAAAGTGCACGTATTCTTTACGTAAGCCTTACCTAGTACCATCTAATAGTGAAATCTTACTTGCAAATCGAATCCCTCCTCCATTGATAATACATGCCTGCGCCATTAGATTGTCAACACCACCACCATCATCATCGTCGTCTTAAATGGAGCGATGTTTAGTGCACATTTATTCTCAGGTATCATGGTTTTATTTATTTTTTTAAAATTTTTTTGAGACTGAGAGAGAATATGATCAGGGGAGGAGCAGAGAGAGAGGGTGACACAGAATCTGAAGCAGGCTCCAGGCTCTGAGGTGTCAGCACAGAGCCCGATGCAGGGCTCGAACCCACGAACCCGTGAGATCATGACCTGAGCCACCCAGGTGCCCTTCATGGTTTTATACTTATACAGTCTTACTAAGAAAGTAATTTAATTATTCTTTTTTTTTTTAATGTTTTATTTATTTCTAGGAGAGAAAGAGACACACACAGCATGAGCAGGGGAGGGTCAGAGAGAGAGGGAGTCACAGACTCTGAAACAGGCTCCAGGCTCTGAGCTGGCAGTCAGCACAGAGCCTGACATGGGGCTCAAACCCACGAACCATGAGATCATGACCTAAGCGAAAGTCGGATGATTAACCGACTAAGCCACCCAGGCGTCCCTAATTTAATTCTTGAATACTTAACATAATTGTAACTTCAAAAGTAACTCTCCCAACTTTTAATCATGCAACAAACCACAAGCAGGTACGTACTGGATGCCAGGTGGTCTTTAGGCTCTGGGGATAGCAAATAGAAAACAAACCCAAAACATGGTCTATTCACACATAAAAGTGGGTGGGCTCTCAGTAGAGATGAAACTTATTAACAAAAATAAAGCCAGGCAAAGTAAGAGAAAAATGTAGACAGCATGTAATGCTTTGAGGTGTCATTTTACCATCCAACCGCTTTTCCTGTAGAGGTTGCTTACAACCTATAGATGATTGTAGTATCAAGTTTTAGGTGTGCTGTCCTGCTTTGTCTCGTTTCTTATCTGAATCAATTCTCTGCTTTCTCCACCTCAAAGTTTAATAATCTGTAGCCCAAGCATTCAGCCCCAGTATGGAAATGAAAGTACACTGGGTCCTTTTTCTTCATGATTGCTGGAAAACTGTATGTACTCTCCACAGAGATTTGCTGGCAATCAGTGCTGATCAAAGTAATGGCTTCCACAGGTCTAAGTAGTTTCCGATACTTCTGCCAATTGGTGCTCTGACCAGGGCATAATCTATTATACAGAAACATGTTNTTTTTTTTTTTTTTTTTTTGAGGGAACAAATCAGTTCATTGAATTCTGGCTATGCAAACTGGATCCTGCAACCCTGAGAGAGGGTAAAATAGGAAGTTTTTCTTGAAATACGGTGATTATCAAAAATTTGTTAAAATCTGACTTAATCAGGTATGGATCCCAGAAACTTTTATTAGACAAAGAAAAAAAAAAAAAGGACCCGAGAATTTTGAGCAGGTTCAATATGCTAAGAACCGTAGTGAAAAAAATCTTCATTAAGAATGTACTCATGCTTGCCATGTTTTTATACATTTGCTGTGAAGCTCTGATTCTAGGAAGCAAGACCCTGTCCTTCTCTCTGCTCTGTTGTTAGTAATTTAGACTTTATGCCACCCAGTAAGCAGGTACTATGGTTTGGCAAACCTTAGTGATCACTGATAAGAAAGAGTGTAAATTCCATCTGGGTAGGAATTTTAGGTCTTTTTTGTTCACCGTTCTATTTAGCATAGAGAACAGTACCTGAAACATAGATATTATCTTACCTAAGGAGTTTGAGAGGATTGGATGAAATCATACCTGAAAACACAGAGCAAACTGCAGGATTTTAAAAGAATTAGGTCTTGTTTTTGTCCTGTGTTGTATTTTGCTTGAAACTTCCAAGTTCCCTCCTTACAGACTCAACTTCCTCTGACGTCCAGGCACATTAGTGCCTAAGTCCACACATACAGATTTCTCTATAGTCAGTATTCCAGGGGACTGAAACCATGTCCCGTGAACTTTTTGAAGGAACTTTATGCAAAAGAGGAGCAAATAAGACTTGGTCCTCCCTTGAGGAACAATTTAGCTCAGTTTAGGAAAGTGCATTCTAACAGAGTTACTCAAGAGTAAGAAAATAATCTCCCAAAGTAGTCTATTTCTTCAAGCATATAATCACAGTATCGGACTGTCATAGGACAAATGGAGTACTTGATGGTATATCTACCATCAAGGTAGGTTTTAATATCTGCTCTAATCATTAAAATAAACATTTCTGTGTCTTCTGACTCAGTTTCCCATATAAATTTAGTAAAGTTATATCTAGACTTAGTGAACTAAATTAGGAACTGTTAAAACAATTTTTCATCTTATCTTGCTCCCACATGGAAATTACAGGTCATTCATTCTCAGCATTACAAATTACTGTTCTTCCGGTAAGCACGTTGACTGTGATTTATTATACATCCTTTCAGGACTTTCCCCCAACTAAATTGTTAGAGTGGTGATGATGTTGCTCCTATAATTCCACACAGAAAAAAATCTATACTAATGTGTTCCACAGTGTGGTTTCTTATCCCAACATCCATATTTATTTCTGATTAAGTCTATAAGAGCAATTCAGAATTTTGTTATTCGAAATAATGCCTAACCAGATGATTTTTTTTATAACTATGATAAAAAAGATTCTATAACTTTTCATTTCTTGCACATAAGTCTTCATTATAATTTCTTCTCAGGAAATTGTTGGAATTTGCTCAACACTAAAAAGAACTAATTGCCTAATGTATTAAGGCAGTTAAACAAATCATTTCATCATATGAATAACAATGAGTATAGTTACAAGGTAACATGGAAAATGAAGGCTAAGAAAGGGAAGGAAATAAGGAAGCTAATGATAAATGTTCAGTTGGTGTCAATTTCCATTATACAGATGGCAACACAAAGGTTTAGAGAAACTATCTCACTTTCCTGAGGTCAAACAATTAAATGCTGATGTAATACAGGGTTTAAAATTATGTATGCCTCATTCCAAAGCATATCTCATGCAGTTATACGGTATTTGCCTTAAATGTTAGCATGATAGGGACCCCATTAGAAGTGAAGTTACTAGGGGCGCCTGGGTGGCTTAGTCGGTTAAGCGTCCGACTTTCGCTTAGGTCATGATCTCGTGGTTCGTGGGTTCGAGCCCCGTGTCGGGCTCTGTGCTGACTGCCAGCTCGGAGCCTGGAGCCTGTTTCAGATTCTGTGTCTCCCTCTCTCTCTGACCCTCCCCTGCTCACACTGTGTGTGTCTCTCTCTCTCTCTCTCTCCTAGAAATAAATTTAAAAAAATTAAAAAAAAAGAAGTTACTAAACCATACACTAGCAGAGAGCATTTACCTCCATTACCTGGGACAAGATAATTTGCCACATATACCCTTCTATAGTCTTTCCATTAAAAAAGAAAAAAAATCTGAGAAGTAAAAGCATTGACTTAAAGGAAATGTGATATTCCTATTTCTAAGATAAAGGAATATCCAATCATATTTTGAGCCATTTTGATGTCCTAAAAAGGTCCAAATGGGCATAGTGCATTAACAGAGTAAGAGTGAAATGTTAATTTACAGGATAGCTGCATAAAAGGAGTGTGGTGACAATAATTCTGGACAAGAATGCAGATTCAGGCTCTGTTAATATCTTTCGTTAGCTGTTGGTAAGTAGCAGGAAACACCTCTCTGTGCTTGACTGACACCACACTTTATAAAATTATACAAAGTTTTGGTAAACTTTCCAGTCCAAATATTTGTAGATTCCCTTGAAAACTAAGCATGTTACTATACCAGCAGTTAGTTAATTATCTAATGTAATTAGGTATTAGACAGTCCTCTTTAAGCCAAGTGATAAATGTTAATAGTCTAGTCCTGGTTTATATGTTTTCATTTATTCAATTATTTCTTTATTCAGTAAATATTTACTAAAGGCTTAGTATTATCAGATACTTTTTTGGCTTTTGGCCAGATGACAATATACAGCACATGCTCTCCTCGTGGGAAAGAATTTGTGAACAACAGGATACAATGCTGATCAAACCAATCAATCAAGTGAGGTAAGCAAAATTTGGTAGGTACTGATCAGGGTAAGGGTAGGACTTATTAGAGCAAAGACTTAAAGATGAAGTTAGGCATGACCATAGCATAGAGGATGCATACACCAGGCAGAGGAATCAGTTACTGCAAAGATTCTAAAGGGAGAGCATAGCTGAAGTCTGGATGTATTCTGTCACAGATTTCTGGATGATTAGCAAACAAAATTATTTTCTTAGGGGTAGTAATAGAATTGCACACAGCAGTGACAGATTGCAAAGGGAATTAAGCAACATCCTTTTCTTGATTACTGAACTGAGATAAAGCAAGGCACAACTACTCTAGGTTTTAACAAAGAATTAGGCTTGGGTTATTAACTTTAAAGTATACAACCAACTGCTGTGTTCGTAGAGGATATTTCATGTCCTTAGGAAACCTCTCTTCTCATACATCCCCACCACCTCACAATATTTTTAAGAATCCTATACCACCTTTTCTTCCCCCTGTCTTGATAGGCTCATGTATTTTCTGTCTGAATAGTATTTAGCATATTATAAGCATGTGTTTAAAAACCCTGTTATTGCATCCAAAAAGCATTTCATGTTGCATCCAAAAAGCATTTCATGTAATAAATTTTTCCCCATCATTTATAATGTAATATCTTGGATTACAAATACTAGACATATACACAAATAAGTATATTGATAAGGGAGAACATGCTATCTTCTCTGAACTCCCAAGTAGATGTAGCAACAGCTATAGCTTCCAAAAGGAGGTAATATTATTTGATCTGAACCTTGAAGGGAAAGTACTGCCAAGACTAATAATAATAATGGCATGACTAAAGAACCAGAGGTAGGGCAATGCCCACTGTGTCTGACGGACATGTAATAAGAAACAAGCTTTTACATGAAAAAGTAAGGTATAAAGCATCTATGCAGTTTTGGGGTGGAGAAAATATTTTTACTATTTAAACTCAAAGTATTTCTTTAAAGTCCTAGCCATACATTCTTATTGATATTTCTAAAGGAATAATTCATTTATTTTATTCAGGGGCATCTGGGTGGCTCAGTTGATTACACATCAGAATTCAGCTCAGGTCATGATCTACAGTTCATGAGTTCAAGCCCTGTGTCGGGCTCTGTGGTGAAAGCACAGAGCCTGAAGCCTGCTCTGAGTTCTTTGTCTCCCTCTCTTTCTGTCTCTAGAAAATAAACATTAACTATTTTATTCATGTAGAAGTTTTGGAGGATATGTTCGTATACAAAATGATAACTGAGAAATTGCAAATTTGGATTTCATAAAAGTTTATTTTTGATCTTTATGAGCAGTAAATGAGCACTATACTTTACTTTAGGATTCAAATTCAGGTAGTGGAGCCAGGAGAACCATAGGATGGACATGTACAATGTTAGAGTCTGTAAGGCACTTATTTGAATTAGGGATAGAAAATGTAAAAATGATAAGGGAAACAAAAACAGCTTTCATGCTGGTATCTATCAGGTGTCCCTATTGGATATTATTATGTAGTGAAAAATTGCTATAACTGTATATATGATGTAGAAACTACAAATAGGACTTACACAAAATAGGGGTACCTGGGTAGCTCAGTCAATTGAGCATCCAACTTCAGCTCAGGTCATGATCTCCTGGCTTGTGGGTTTGAGCCCTGCACTGGGTTCTGTGCTGACAGCTCAGAGCCTGTCTTCAGATTCTGTGTCTCCCTCTCTCTCTCTCTGACCTTCCTCTACTCATGCTGTCTCTGTCTCAAATAAAACATTAAAAAACAAAATAGGGGCAGGATTCCCAACATTTCTGGATGTTTGTTAGTGTATATTCTCAAACTTGGTTCTCTCCAAATATAAAATCCTTCCTCGCAAAGTATCTGGTATTTCAAAGATGAAATTATTTCTGGGGCGCCTGGGTGGCTTAGTCGGTTAAGCGTCCGACTTTCGCTTAGGTCATGATCTCGCGGTTCGTGGGTTCGAGCCCCGCGTTGGGCTCTGTGCTGACTGCCAGCTCGGAGCCTGGAGGCTGTTTCAGAGTCTGTGGCTCCCTCTCTCTCTGACCCTCCCCTGCTCACACTGTCTCTCTCCTAGAAATAAATAAAAAACAAACATTAAAAAATTTTTAAAAAAAGATGAAATTCTTATTTCTCTCACACCTCCCAGAAAACATGGCCCTGTATTTTGTATATAATGGTTAGTCAATGACTATTTATTACATCAATAAATAAAAATGTAATTAACAGGATTAAATAGTTACATGGATCAACAGACAAGTCAAAGAATATTTTCTTAAGTAAAATAAAGTAATTCAGAAGCTCAAGCAAAGGTGCGAGATACAAGCAAACAAAATTGTCCGCAGAAGTAAAGTTTCATTGTGGTCTCAGTTCATAAAATTAAGGATATGGTCTCCAGATAAACTCAAGCCTCAAAACGAGTGCAACTTATAGGCAGAGTAGTTGATTGATCCCTGTGATTCTTAGTATTTATTTCTCTGTGTATTCATAGTAGTGGCATATTTTATGCTATTTTTTTTTCAACATTTCACATTCACAGACAATGACCTAAACTTTTTGATTTTTCATACTGAGAAAATTTACTTCTATTATAGTCTAGTCATACAAAATATTACCATGTAGTAATCAATACAATGTACATAAGTATTTTTATGGCATAGCATGGGGAATATGGCAACATAGACGGCATATAAGCAGAGTTAAAATTACATCAAAAAAACAAATATATGGAATGTTAATAGTGGTTGTCTCCAGGTTGTGAACAAAATCAGAGATTTTAATGTTGTTTCTTTCTTTCATATTAAGGTTTTTAACCCAAGTTATTTTCACTCTGAAAACCATGATGTTTTGCACATTTGAAACCTTAGTATCTATTGTACGAGGCAAGATTTCCTTGCACATTTTCTATTCCAGTTGCCTCCATTTTCCAACAAGAAAGATTTCTATTGCTAGATATTTAACGTAAGTCTGAGTTCATCTGTCACCCCCTCTCCTTGCAAACTTATTTTCCATAACCATTGAAAACCATCTCAAGAAATAACCAGTGTTTGAGAGGATAATTTCCTTTCTAGACTTAAGGAAGCAACACCAACATATACACTGTAATGTATGATTGCATAATTATCCAGTGCCAAATCATTATAGTTGTGCATTACATCTGTAATATCAAGAAGAAAATTCTCAACTAAAGGTAGCAAGGATAAGGTAGTGTCATCTTTAACATAAGGTGCTGTATCACCAGCTGTATGGAGAATATATTTTTCCTGAATCTCTAGTTTCTCTTCACCTTCCCCCCTCTACAGTGTTTGCCAAAGTGTGCTCCACAAGACATTCATATTGACAGTATTTGAGGTGTCTGTAAAAAGCTTATAAAATTGAATGCCAAAATGTCCTAGTGAGTAAGAAAATTTATGGCCTCGGGATTCTTAGTTTCTTGGAAGATGGACAAGCATAGCTACATCTTATGACTGGCACAAATACATCTCATCTTGATGCATCTGGACTTACCAGTACTTCAAAAAATCGGTCCTCTGCAGACCCCTCCACTTTACTACTTCAGGCTCTCTTATTATTCAGAGTTCTAAATTAAAATGTTACTACTGTAAAGAACTAGAGACTTTGCATTAGTGGCCCAATACATGGTCTCTACTGCTCCCTCCAATTTAAGTAGGACAAATGTTAATCTTCATTTATAGAAAGATATAGAGAGGTTCAGTGGCTGCAAGAAACAATGTCAGTTAACATAGCTGCTTAGACTGCAAAGGTGAGCCTAAGAAAAAAAGAAGGTATCTAAGGGGTCTTTGAAGAACATGCAATCTATATCAATGCTTAACTTTCACATTTAATTCCTAAAATTGTAGTATTCTAAGAGTATTTAAGAAGTAGTTCATGTTTCATATTTTTTTANTCATGACCTAAGCGAAAGTCGGACGCTTAACCGACTAAGCCACCCAGGCGCCCCTCATGTTTCATATTTTAAAAGAATATTTTAAACATAGTTTGACACTATTTTATTATATGGTTTTGTGTGATCCAACTCAATGTGATTTTTAAACATGGCCCCCAAATGCTTTGACATGTTTCCCTTATGTTCCCTTCTCTTGAAGGTATAATCCATTACTAATCAACAGTATATGAAACAAGTGACACTATGCTGATTTCTAGACTCAAATCTTAATCTACTTCCATCAGCAACCATCCTAAGGAAGATAGGAATATAGAATCCAGACACTGAAGAAACTGAAATTGCCTTTTGGGAAGGCAGCTAACAATGCCTACCAATTTACCAATCAGGTAAGTGAGCCATGGAACTGGATGGAACAGTTATCTTCAAGCTATCCCAGCTAGCCCTACATTTTGCAGAGACCAGGTGAATTTCATATTTTTGAGCAAAATAAATGCTGATTGTTGTTTTATATCATTATGTGTTGGAGGAGTAGTTGTTTAATGTAAGAGCATATAATCAGGATAGATTTTATAAGGTGCCACTGTAAAGAAAACTTAACTTAAAAGAGGTGGTGTTGGGCTTGGGACAAGTTGCCAACAAGAGGGAGGAAGATTTATAGATGACTGTTAGTGAAAGCCTAAAGGGCCCCAGGGAGAATGTTCAAAGACTAAAGACTGTGAGGAGGCTGGTGAGATCTTCTAGTCAGGAAAACAAGTCATGTATTATTGGAAGTTGGAGGAAAGGAGCTCACATATGTAGTGGCTTGATAAGAAAAAAATGAAATGTACTTAATGCATTTGATTAATTAAGAGATGCTGGCTAGAGGCTTACTTTTATTTTATTGCCACATGGCTTTTCAATGCTTAAATAAAATACAAATAGAAATTAGCTTACGAAGGAACTTTTCTATCTATCTTCTCCAGAGAAAAATTTAAGAAATCTCTCTGCCCACAGGTCAAATACAGAATGGGACAATATGATCCTTTGTTAATATCTCAGAAATATCTGAGGCTCCTCATGAGACCTTCCAGCGAGCTAAAAGTCCCTGTCAAAAATTTTAAAAACAGAGTTCATTTCACAGCTTTGCTCTGTGAAGGCAGATAAGGGCATTGGATATAGCAGTCAACCTGGGTTGCCACGGTCAATAAGGGCTCCTGGGGAGGAGGTGTGTAACCATTGTCTTAATGAATATGAAATTTAGGTAGTCTTTAAAGGAAATGTAGCGGCTTTGCCTAAAAGACAGTAAATGATGAAAAGAAGCTACTGGAGTCTCCAACCTTTCTAGGCAGGAGAGGAGATTAGAAAAATTCTTAGCTACAACCAGTTTATGAAACCAGTGATTCATAGGGCAGGACCAAGAGCTGTAGGGTAGAGTCTAGAAGAATCAGCCCTTAAAAGCAGCACTGGAACCAGTGATATATGTTCAGCCAAATCCAAGAACTTCTAATTGCTATGTAACTTCCATCTTCTTTCCTTTTGAATAATGTTGTCTATAGAAATTATCATGTTCCACCATTATATTTATGTGCCAATTTTCTATTGTCGCCAAGGCCTTCCAGTACAGAAGAACCACACCATAAAAATTTGACTCACAAGAAGCACACCTGTTTCTAACGTCACTCATGAGCTCCTGGACTTTAAACCTGAGGCTGATAGTGGAACTTTTAAAAAGGGGAGTTAAGTAATTTTATGCCATGTTTTAAAACCACCACAAACCACCTTTGATCAGAAATTTAGCACTCTGTCTGCTTGTGAATCTGGACTTTGTTTATGGTTAATCAATAGAATATGACAGAAGTAAAGCTTTGCCAGTAGTGGAGTTGTATAGGCATTAAAATAACTTCTAGATTTCACTCTCTATCCATCTAGGGATGTTGCCCTTGGAATCCAGATACCATGGATCCCAGGCATCAAACTACTTTTTGAAAAAAACCCACATTGAATTAAAATAAACATCAGCTTCCCAGCTACTTAGGGGAGCCATGTGGATTTTCCAACCTCAGTCAATCCACCACTCCTAGATACTGCCTTGCAAAAATATTAAAGATGTCAATTTTAGTAGGTAACATTGACTTATTTGCCATATTAGTCATGAGTAATGTAAACATAATTACCTCAGGAAACATAAGAAATATCTACTAAAGTAGCCTACATATTTAATATTAAATGTAGGTTAGTATGAAATCTAGAAAAGACAGAACTCACATTTTATTAGTAAGGTTTAAAGAGAGAAAGGACTGGAGAAAAACTTGGTTATAGTGCTTTCTAGAAAAAGGTCTCAAATTTATAATATACCCATGCTTCTTTTCCTAAATAAATTCAATATTATAAGACAATTGTAAATATTTACGCACCTAACATGGAACAGCCCAAATACATAAAGCAGCTAATCACAAAAATAATCAATAGTAATGCAATAACATTAGGGGACTTTAACACCTAAATAGAAAATCAACAAGAAAAAAGTAGCTTTGAATGACACATTGGACTAGATGGATCTAACATATATATTCAGAATATTCCACCCTCACAACAAAATACATCCTTCCTTAGTGCACTTGCAACATTCTCCAGAATATATCACCTGTTAACCAGCAAAGCAAGACTCTAAGTCATACCATGTATCTTTTCACATCAAAACACTATCAAAGTAGAAAGTAACCACAAGAAAACAATCTGGAAAGAACACAAATACATATAATTAATGTGCTACTAAATAATGCATTGGTCAATAAAGAAATCAAAGAAGAAATAAAAAATTACATGGAGACAAATGAAAACACAAAACCTTTGTTCCAAAATCTTAGCTGTGTACCACAAGCTGTTTTGAGAGAGAACTCTCGAAACACAGCAACACAGGGCAAACAGAGAAACAGGGAAAATCCCAAACCCACCTAATGTTACACCTCAAGGACTAGGGGAACACACACACAAAACCAGCATAAATAAGGAAATAATAAAATACAATCCGAAAATGACAACAGATCTATGAAACCAACAGCCGAATCTTTGAAAATATCAGTAAAATGGAAAACCTCATTAAAAAGAAAGGACTCTAACAAAATAGGAAGTGAAAGAGAAGTAACAACTGCTATCACAGGTAATACAAAGGACTATACAATATTATGAAAGATAAATTCCAACAAATCATTTCTAGAAACCTATTACTTCCTGCTTCAGTTTTGGTAGGTTAACAGAAAATTAGAAAAAAAGTGGCAGCAAAGAAACTGAATGCATTAAAAACTCAAATGTCCAGGACGAGATGGTTTCACAGGTGAATTCTGCTCAACATTTAAAGGTAAGCTACTACCTAGTCTTCTCAAATTATTAAAAAAAAAAAAAAAATAGAAGGAGCATTTCCAAATTCATTCTCTGAGGCCAGCATTACCCTGATAAACCCGATAAAGACACTGCTGTAAAAAGAGAACTACAGGTCAATATCTATGATGAACATGGATACAAAAAACCCTCAACAAAATAGTGTCAAATTTAACATTGAAGAAATTGAAAATGACACAAATGGAAAGATAACCATGTTGATGGATACGAACAAATGTTGTTAAAATGTCCATACTACCCAAAGCAATCTACAGACTTAATTCCCTATCAAAATACCAACAGCATTTTTCACAGAACTTGGACAAATAACTCTAAAGTTTCTATGGAACTAAACAAGACCCCAAAGAGCCAAACCAATTTTGAAAAAGATCAAACCTGGAGGTATCACAATCCCAGCTTTCAAATATGCTAAAAAGTCTTAGTAATTAAAACACATGGTACTGGTATAAAAAAGACAATGGGCAACACGAGTGAGCCCAAAAGATAAACCCATGATTATATGGTCAACTGATCTTTCACAAAGGAGGCAAGAATACCCAATGGCAAAATCACAGGATCTTAAATGTTGAAAAAAACGACAGCTACATGCAAAAGCATGAAACTGCACCACTTTGTTATACCATAGACACAAATTAACTCAAAATGGATTAAGCACTTAAATTTGAGACTAGAAACCATAAAAATCCTGGAAAAGAGCACAGGCAGTAATTTCTCTGACATCAGCTATAGCGACA
Organism: Crocuta crocuta; assembly: GCF_008692635.1. Taxonomy (NCBI): domain Eukaryota; kingdom Metazoa; phylum Chordata; class Mammalia; order Carnivora; family Hyaenidae; genus Crocuta; species Crocuta crocuta. The sequence continues at coordinate 454,188 of NW_027530550.1, read as the reverse complement.
TTTTTCTGGGTATGTCATCCAAAGTAAGGGAAACAAGATAAAGGAAACTTATTGTGGTTCTATTGAAATAAAAAGCTTCAGTACAGCAGAGGAAACAACCAACAAAACTTAAAGGTAACGGGGGTGCCTGGGTGGCTCAGTCAGTTGAGCCTCAAACTCTTGATTTCAGTTCAGGTCATGATCTCACAGGTTTGTGGGATGGAGCCCTGTGTGGGGCTCTGTGCTGAAAGTAAAGAGCCTGTTGGGGGATTCTCTCGCTCTCCTCTGCCCCTCCCCTGCTAGTGCGTTGGCTCTCTCTCAAAAATAAACATTTAAAAGTTATTAAAAATGAAAAGGTAACCTACTGCATGGGAGAAGATACTTGTAAATGATATACCCAATAAAATAAATATGTTCAAAATATATACTGAACTTGCACAACTCAACACACAAAAAACCCCCACAAATGATGTAATTTAAAAAGTGGCAGAAAACAAGAACAGACATTTCTCTAGAGGAGACATACACATGGCCGACAGACACATGAAAAGATACTCCATGTCATTATTCATCAAGGAAATGCAAATCTAAACCACCATGAGAGGTCACCTCGCACCTGTCATAATGGCTAAAATCAACAACCTAAGAAACAACATGGAGAGAAAGGAAATGCGTGCTGTTGGTGAGGATGCAAACTGATGCAGCCACTATGGAAAAGAGTATGGAGGTTCCTCAAAAAAAAATTAAAAACAGAACCACCCTATAATCCAGTAACTGTACTACTGGAGATTTGTCCAAAAAACACAAATTCAAATGGATACATGCACCCCTATGTTTATGGCAACATTCACAATAGCCAAGTTACAGAAGCAGCACAAGTGCCCATAGAGTATTTAGTTACAACAAATGAAAAATGTAAGGAATGATCAGAATGCACTTCCAAGAAGATTTCTGATTTTAAAAGACTTTGATATTAAGAAAGAATTCTGTCATGTGTATGTTTTTGGCCACTGAAAAGGAGACTAAATCTAGTATGAGTCAGTTGTAAACAACCCCTGAACTTAAAGACCTCCTTCACTGGGAGAGAGAAGTTATTCTATCTGAGTATTAGGCTCACTTGGGATCCTGCAGAAAGTACAGATAGATAGTGGGTCTTAAACTAAAATAATGAACATAGTGCTGAGACCCAGGCACTTGTAAGTGTTAAAAACTTCCTGTTGTTTACATACTGTATGATTCAACTTATTTGACATTGTTGAAATGACAAAACGATAGACCTGGAGAGGAGATTCGTGATTGCCGGAAATGTGGAATAGGGAATGTGGCTTGGGAGAGAAATGAAGTATATTAAGATAAATCCTTTCAGGGTGTGATGAAACTGCTCTAGATCTTGACTGTGGTGGTGTATACATGAACTGACACATGTTAAAATGAATAGAACTAATTACAGACATGCACGAACACAGCGAATACAGGTTATAAAGTAAACCTGGGGACATCTCAGTAGGTTGGGTAGATGACATCAGTGTGAATATCCTGGTTGTGATCTCATACTATAGTTTCTGTAAGATGTTACCACTGTAAGAAACTGTATAGAGTACATAGGAACTGTTTGTATTTTTTTCTTAAAATTACATGCAAATATATAATTATCTAAAAATAACAATTAAACTTCCTGATGATCATCATCTAAGATTGAAAAAAACCACATATGATCTTCAAAACTATTAACAGAGGTTTTCAGGTAGAGGAGGAACCGGTCTGTATCAGTCTTTTTTAGTTTCTTATCTGTAATGCAGTATGAATATCACTTGGTGGCTGGCTAAAAATACAAATTCTAAGGCTCCAGTCCAGACCCACCATATCAGAAACTCTGAGTGTGGGGCTCAGTAATCTGGGCTTCCATAGCTCTCAAGGTGAGGGTAATGCAAGCTGAACTTTGCGAAACACCTAACCTAGGGTCTTGTGATAATTGTTAAATATATGCTGAATAGAGCCTCGGTACTCAAGGTGAGTCCACTGACCAGCATCAGCATCACCTGGAAACTTAGAAGAAGTGAAAAATCTGTATTATCAGACTTAGATAATCCAAACCTGCATTTTTACAAGATCTCTAGGTAATTCATGGGATGTCTGATGACTCATTCAGTTAGGCACCCCATTTTGGCTCAAGTTGTGGTCTCAAGGTTCATGGGTTTGAGCCCCACATTGTGCTCTGTGCTGATGGTGCAGAGCCTGTTTGGTTTTCTCTCTCTCTGTCCCTCCCCCACTTGTGTGTTCCCTCAAAGTAAATAAAACTTTGCCAAAATTAAAAAAAAAAGCTTCAGAGGCAGTACATCAGAGTATTTGCTGAACAACTGGTATGTGTGCCATCAAAATGCAACTCTGTTTCCAGTAAAGTGAGAACATTTGGGCACCATGTTCCTGCTGGGGCAGAGATGTTAAGCAAGCGGCCCTAAATTGCACATCTCAGAAGTAGCCCACCTAGGATCTGGGCTTGCACAGTACAAAACAGAACAGGAAAGATCCTCTGGCCTCGATCCCTCCCCAGCCTATGTTCATAAGCAATATGCTAAACTGTCCAGTCTTTCTTTATGTGTTAGGCCAGTCCTTGTGGGCCAGTTCTGATTTCCAACGACTTAAAACAGGGAATGTCCTGAACTGCATACATACAAGCCAGGGTCAGAAGAGATACCATTATTCACTCAGGCAGCTCTGATTATATTACCATCTGAACACTAAGCACACAACAGGAACCTCAGATATACCACCCAGGATTCTCTGGCTTCAGGAATGCAGAGCATCTGCATATCCTTCTCCTCCTCCCTAAGGCCCTACATCGATCTTTCCATGCGGATCACAGGGCACAGACTCCAAGTTGACAGAGTGCACATTAGCTGTAAAATAATACTGTTGAGAGCTGGAGTTGAAAGGGAAGTCCCTGATTGTCTCTGACTGGATTTCCTGCATATTTATCTTCCACACTTCAATTCTGTGGAAGAGTGCAGGCAGAACCAAGTGTTATCTGAATGCACAACTGACAGCGTAAAAAATCATTTACCATTTTTATGTCTAGGGTTTAACTTCAAGAAAAGAGCAAAATCCACGTTGACTAAATGGTTTGGGGATTTCAGGGGGAGGGGTAGTTGCTCTTAATCCTTTTGGTGAACAAGTAGGGAGGCATGGATGGAAAATGCTTCAAAGCTGTTAAAATACAGATTAAGATTCTGTGTATTTTGAAGAATGCTGAGAAGTAAAATAAGTTTACATCTCTAGGAGCAAAACAAATAGCTAATGGGACAATGTAGACCTTAATTAGTAGCTAATAATAACAACTAGTATTATTGACTATCATGTTCTAGTTCCAATTGCCTCTGGAGATTCAAAGTTGAAGATATAACAATCAAATGATTTAATATATCTAATTGAACTGTTTCAATGTGCCAAGCTTGGGACTAGGTGCTAGATGGGTGGCTTTTCTATTGCGGATCACACAACGTACCTATCATATTAACATTCATATTTCACAAAGAAACTGAAGTTCAGAAACATGAGGTGACTTTTCCAAAGTCACACAGCATGTAGGTGGCTGGCAGAATTCAAACAAAAGACGATCTCCTTGAAACTCCTTTCTTTGAAGACAGAAGTGAGAAAAGGCATTGAAAGAAGGTGGAATCCTTTGAGAAAGGAAAGGGCTTAGACTCAGATCAAAGAAGACTACCCAACTTCAGTACCTCTCTTTCCTTCACAGATGGCCCCACATGTGCTTCTCTTTGCAAAACATAAGACTAATTACTACCATCTACATGAATCGCTAACCATTGACATCCAATTACTGACGCACCATAATAACCATTATACACATCCATAAACATATCAGATTAATGTATGTTTCTTTTTGTCTCAACACTAGGGTCAACGAAAGATCCTCTCTCCTTGTAGTCTCATACTTCATGAACTATTGGGGGGAATAGAGGAAATGGACACATTTAGGGTGAATGTAAGAGATGGCATGATTAGCCCTCAGTTCTCCAATGCCCCTCTTAATGTGTACAGATAATTCCCTTCCTTCTTTCCCTTGGTATATAAAGATTTAAAGATGTATATATACACAAATATTCAACATGATAAAAGTTTAAAAAATAATTTACATGTGAATTTGTAAGGCTTTTAAAATGAACAGCAATGACAAACATGGAGTAGTTTGGGCAAGACTCTTGCTGTCATGGGAAGATGATTTTCTGTCACTTTACCTTGTTTCCTATACTTGAAAAATGGGTATAATAATACTTGCCCCTTACATACCTCAGAGAAAGAGCTGCAAAGATCAATGAAATATTTGTTAAGATTTGTAAGCTGGATAAATTACAAGATCATATTTCTATTAGGTTCTTCCAATAGAATTTGCAGAACCCTAACCCTCAACCATTGAGAATAAGGCAGATGTGAGAATGTAGCAATGATGTAATTTTTAAAGAAATCTTTAACTGAAGTGCTTCAATCAAATGTCTAATATCAAGATCTGAAAAACTGAACTTTTTTTTCCAAAACATAACAATGAACACAGCTGAGAACTGAGAAACCAAGAAAGGTATGATCTTCCAATGCTGCAGACTGACACTTCAGTCTGGCATCTAACCCTCAGTTGAGATTATAGTCATTAGAGCCACAATTTCAGCCACTTACTAAATGGACAATTAGGGTCTATTTCTCCTGCAATTCATCAAAATTAGTTGAGGTACTCATGCAGCCTTTCCCCCACATCAGTTGCTTGGCTGTGTATGGGTAAATGCCAGTTGATTTAATTTTTCATTTTTCCTTCCAGATGTTTTGGCATCACATAGTTATAGGCATATAATTGCTAAAAAATTCAAGATTAATTCAAGAGAGCTCCACTATTTCCTGCCTTCTAGGCTTTAATCATAACAAGGAAGGAAGTAACTTCATTGTTTTCAAGTAGGAACTGGGATCTGAAATTCATATCTATCTTGACCTAGCATTTCAACAATGGGGTTTTATAAATTTTAAAAATTAGTTTCATTTCCTTGAGAAACCCCAGGCTGATTCCATGGGATGAGAGAAAGGACTTAGCAAGAAAGGAGAGATTCCATATCCAGAATGTATCCAGAATAAATCTTGAAAGCTGCAGGGATTCCATGTGATACTGACTCAGAAATAGTCTCCTGATATAGACAGACAGACTTGCTGGACATTTATGCACCTAAGTTGCCAACTCCGTGAAAACCGTTACCTGTCTACAGCTCAGCTTTATAAATCGAGGATAATGTAACCTATTTACTTCACAATCTCTCATCTCAACATTATATGTACACAAATTGTGCCAAAAGTGTTAGATAGTCATTTGTGCAAGTTACTTATGAAGAACCTCACGCCAAACTTATCTTGTCCTTTTAAGAGTAGTACCATCCCTTTGAGCTGCAAAGCATCTACAAAACTCCAGAGATGCATTTGTGTACTTTGGAGAAGACAATCGGCAGAAAGATGAGAGGATGGGCACTCTATCAGGAGCAAGCCAGCAGGCATCGGCTTCCCCTGAAGAGAACTGAGACCTGCATATTCTCACTTATATTTCTTCTGAAATGCTGACACTCTTCAAGATATTTACCAACATAATTCCTCCGTGATTTATTAAGTGTCTGTGGCACTCTGCCTATAGTTTCTAGAAAGGACACAATTTTATGGACCACTGTGTGGTCACAGATGCTATTACTGTTACCACTGTCACAGTTTGTATTACTAGAATCGAACAGTAAACAAGAACTTACTGTTCTTGTAAAATGATTATTAGTGGCACACATGCTCATTATGAATTCATGAAAAGTCGTAGGGTTGCAGAATGACTTTGCACTGTGTGGCTGAATGATCTTGAGGAAACAACCTAAGCTTTCTGACCTTCGGGAACATCATCAAAAATGCAGGATTGTATTACCAGCCCTGGTCTATTTTCATATATTTAAGTTTTCAATGTAGTAAATAATAAAGTATCTGTTTATAAATATGATATCATAATAGTAATGTAAGGATTTCTTATCACGAGCATAAATGAAGTCTGGAAGTCTGGAGGCCAAAGTTTTCTTTTTCTGGCAAGGGCTTCAATTTTTGACTAGATATTCCAAAATATCATTCACCTGGCTAGGTTCACTGAGATTTAGGGTTTTGTCTTCAGCTTCGCAGAAATAGAAACTTTAGTCTAACTGCACATTCTATCTGCTGAAGTAAACGTTGCTTCAGCAGAGACATGCATTACCCAAACTCTGAGAAGACAATTGCTTAACAAGAAAGCTATTATGTTAATTTACAATGAAAAATAAAATGTCTGCCCAAGGTCTTCCAGTGTAGTCTACTGGTTAAGGCAGAGGTTAGGCAGGCAGACAAAATGCAGTTCAAAGTCTGGCTCTACCAAACACTAGTTGGGAAGTCCTTGAAGCTTAGAGATATACAAAACCTGTTCAATTTTCTTATTCACACAGTGTTGATAGTATGATTCATAACCACATAGGGAAGTTTTGTAAAGTACACGGGCAACTCTCATCCAAATGCTGGAGTCAAGCACTAAGGAAATGGGATAGTAGTTATGATGATGATTATCTGGCTCAGTGTATTTTATTGCGTTATTTCCAAAATTGAACAAAATAATCACCAAAAAAAAAAAAAAAAAAAAAAGATGGCTTAAAAAACACAGAGTGAGAGCACTGGTAGGAGATGTATAATTTAAATCTTGGTGGCTGAATGCTCTGATAAGGTGTCTGTTCCCAGAGACAGAGCTGGTCCCGGGAAGATCACTTCAGTCTTGATCCTTAGACCAGGGCACCTCTCTCTGGCAGAACCAGGATGAGTACCCACGGGCTCTGTTTCTCTGACTCTCTTAATTCCTTCCGCTGGCTCACATAACTCTTTGAAACAGTAAGACCAGGGATTTAGCAGCAGACGAGTTTTGATCTGGCCTGAAACAATTTTGCCTCTTGAGAAGGCAACCTTATTTCATGAGAACCTAGAAATATAAATTATAATGCTAACCTATTTCCATCAGGGCTACCTTGATTTTCATTCTGCCCTTAACAATGACTAGCATATATGGAGTTTTTATTGTATAAATAATATACCAAGAATTCTACTAAATGAATTACTGCTTTCAATAGCCAACTTCCATTTTACAGATGATATATTTATTACTTGATCAACATGCTATCCAACATGTAATAACAATTTTTGCTGTTACTGTATCTCACATCAATTGTGAAAAAAATGCCTTCCTAAGGTGACAGTTCTCGAACAGTTTGGTCTCAAGGCCTCTTTGTATACTTAAAAATTATTGAAGAAATCAAAAAAGCTTTCATTTTTAAAAATGCATGTTACTGGGTTATCTCTCAATGTTTATCAATTAGAAGTTACAACTACTTTTTTCCTGAAAACACAGTGATACACAAGCACACATTTCATTAGACACTGAGTAATGATATCAACATATGTTATGCAGCTGCTAAAAAACTCCACTCTCCATTCAGGCAAATAGTGTCTTAGTATTATTATAAACACATTTTTGACCTTGCACATGTCTTAAAAATGTTTCAGAGAGTTTCAGTATCTCTGGACTAGACTTTGACTATGCTGTCTTAAAGGATAAAATTTTGCTGTCCTCATCTTCCCCATATATTTCAATATTTTTTAGTACTACACACGATGATAGGTACATTGTACAACCATATAGGAAGATGTTATTATCCACACCTTACAAATGGTTAAACTGAGTCATAGAAAGGATGGGTACTTTGCTCAACATCACATAACTTAGAAGTTCTGTAATTAGTTTACATCTTCCATTTCTGGCTCCAAACATGTACTCTTCATTATCATGCCATGCTGCAGCCACCAAAGCTACATCAACTAGAGATGAATTAAAACTCTCATTTCACTCAGATACTAGAGAACTCTGAAGTCCAGTGTTAAAATTACAATGGGCACAATAATTGAGTCTAAATTCCCTGTATGCTTTTAGCCTGCTTCTTAAAAGCAGATGTTTCTATTGCAGATAAAGTTATTTTGTATGTGTACGTTTAAAAGACAGAAGATGTGAAGGTGGTGGGCCAAATTTCATTCTAAAACTACACTGAACTAAGCATACTACCCTCTTAGTTTTATGGTTTTTAATCCCACATAGACTGTAAGCAATTCCCTGACTTTATTGTTCCACTATGAATAATATCTAGTACACCACACCTGCCATTATTGAGATATTTGAAAATTTGTGCAAAGATTAGTATTTTTCAAAAGGTGTTTTCCCATAGGTCACACTTCCTTAGTAGCATGACAAGTCCAGGCTTTGGCATCGAACCTGGTACATGACCGTATATACACATTCCCTGACTTCCCTAGGTCTTATTTCACCCATTTCTGAAACAATGCTCAGGATACATCCATCTCAATGTTTTTTTTTTTTTTTTATAAGGAGTTAATAAAAGAAGCCTTTGTTTACAGTAAGTATATTCTGCTTGGAATTCTATAGAATCCCCAATTTTAGTACATCCCCTTGTCACATTCAGGTATCATTCAATTTTGCAGATCTAAACATGGAATCAGTAGAGATCCTAAGAGAGTTTTCACAGTAACCACTGCTTTCTTTGCATCCATGCAACTTTCCTAAATCCTAATTTTTCTTATGTCCAAAAGCCAATGAGCATCTAGAGCTTTTCTGCAGCCAGAAAATATACGTTGGGCATTACTTTATATTTTGTTATGGGCCTACTATGCATTCTTAAAGCACAACAGAAAGATCAGGTGGAAGCAAGATGCACATACAATGGAAGAAACCATAACGAAGACTGAAATAGGCCAAGTTCAACAATCCCTTCTTTCTATCTCCCAATTTCCAAAGCATCCTGGGTGGATTCATGCCAATCCCTTTGCCTGTAACATCCTTGCTTTTTTTCTTCACTTGTCCCAAAGTAGCATTGAGCTTGACTGTGAAGGGCATTGGGGAAAGTATATCAAACTCATTTCTTCCTCTATGTGTTGTTTGGATGCTTTGTCTCCTTCCAATAGACAACTGACTGTAATCCAGAAGTAGTCTCCCAACTAGAGAACCCCCACCTCCAGGCTAGGAACTAGAGCTTCAACAACCTGTGACCATCGTGCCTAGCAGTGATGTGCAGAAATATGTTTGACTCATTACTGTTTTGTGTGTTTAATCAACAACTATTTGGTTTTATTTTATCATTTTATTATTTTAAACCTCTTTAAGAAGGACACTAAAAGGATCAAAAATCAGAGAAAAAAGACAAAATAAATATCTAATTCAGCACTTCTCATTTTCACTAAGATCTCCTATTTACACACCTGAGTCATCTATAGACTAACTGCCTTTTTAAACCCACGTCTAACCAATCACTTCTGATAAATATCCAGATACATTAGGATTTATTTTTAGGTATCAGTTTCCCTGACAAGTCACCCGACGCATCAGTTTCTGTCTTCGATGCTTTTTATATCTTTTCTTAAATAAACAAGTGTGGGTTTCTATGGTATTCTTTGGAGTTCAGTTTTTGTTTCTTTGTAACTGCTACATAATTATATTGGAAATGTGGAAAACAGTTCAGCAGGAAATCAAATGCTGGCTCAGTATGGGTATTTTTATATCCAGAGATACTCAAATATGAACCGGCAAAGAGATTTGGATACTGTGCCTAACGTACAATCTAATGACAGGCCTTATTTAAAAGCGGGGGGAGGGGAGGGAGAAAAAGAAAAAAGAAAACAGAAAAGCTCAAATAGAAAAATAGATCATTTTGTTGTTTTTTTTACAGTGCATTAGAGTTGTTCCTTTGTTTTTGCTAAATAAGTAAATAAGGCTGAAAGAAAAGGTTCTTGAAAAAATAATCAGCGGCCCTTAAATATCACACTGACACCAGTCTACTGGAAGGAATAAGTGATAAGGCCTCGATCACTATAACCATTGTTAAATACTTTTATGGAGAATATATTTACACTGTAAAATTGTGTATCATATTACTTTTTCATAGAATTATATATAATAAAAAATGTAA
>NW_027530550.1:437117-444082 GCF_008692635.1 Crocuta crocuta | reverse complement strand
TCTATTATAGTAAATATAATAAAAATATAATAATGTGATATTGATGTATATTTGCTATACCAACCAAATAAGTTTTAGCTCTGAGTATTACAGATTCCTTTTAATCAATAGTAAATACATTAGACTGGTCAAGGAGATTATGTTCAGGTACAGTTGTTATTGGAAACTACATTGGAATCCTACTGGTTTGAATGCAGAGTCAAAGGTTTTTGACTCCTTGCTTGTCATCCCTGGTTTTATTCCACACACCCCCTTCTTCAGCCTATTATTAAGCATTAATTGTCAAATTGCAACAGCAGGTGTGTGGAACAGACTTCAGCATCATTCCAAGCTTACCTCCGTGGTTTGCAGAGCATTCAGATTTTAATATTAGCCCCTCATTTAGACTTTAATTTCTTCTGAAGTTAGGAACTGGAGGTTCCTAAAAATACAAATTCCTTTAGAACAGAGAGTTCACAGATGTAAATTTAAAAAAAAATAGTCCCCATCTGGACCTCCTCTCATGTACCTCATTCAGTTACTTTAGTGGAGATGAAAGCCTATCAATAATATCCTATTGTGTTGGAATCTCTTTCATAAAAAGCTGGTTAAAGGAAGACTTTATATGTGGATGCTTCAACTTGGGAAGGGATGGGCCACCTTCTCTTTTTCCTGACTTGTTCATGTGAATCATGGTAGATCTTAATAACATCTAGGTTATCAGAAGAAGAAAGAGGTTCTATGTTCATAGACTGAGGGTAAAGAGACAGACAAACCTAGGATCAAATCCAAACCCAGCCACCTAAATCTAGTGAGCTTGAATTTTGAATCTTTTCTTTATTCGAGGAGAAAATTGATGATACCCACTTAAGGAGTTTTTGTGCAAATTGAATGTGATAAAGGTTATACAAAGGGCTAGAATACAGCCTAGAAGACAGTAAACACAACGCTTAATTATATCCTTACTTTCATACTTATCACCAAGGCTTGCAACCACCAAAAGTATTTGCTTCTCCTATCTGCTCATTGGTTTCAATCATATGCCAAATTCTGTTCTTTCAACTCCATCTCTAATACAGCTTTAGTTATATTCTGCATTAGGACTGCAGGGATTATAGCAATGGTTGTCAAAGTGTGGTCCCTGGCCCAGCAGCAACCCTCACATGGGAACTTATTAGAAATACAAATTCTTGGCCCAGAAATCTGTTTCAACAAACCCTCCAGGTGATTCTCATCCACCATTAAGTTTCAGGAACACCATTATTGTGGACTCCCAATGCAGACGGCATGGTAGAAGGATCCTAAGCTCATCTTATCCCACAGAAAAAAATAGGTAACACTCACATCAGGGTAAATAACCCAGAAAATGAACCAAAGATTGGCAGAACAGTCTCCACAGCTAAATGTAGAGAAGAGAACCCATGAAGGAGGGTAAGGAGGACAGAGACACAGTCATGAGCTAGACAGAGGGACTGTCCACAGAAAGGAGAGATACCACTGGCACACAGAGAACAAAAACACTCTCACACCAGGTCATCAGGTACAGGGAACCTCTATGGGGAAGATGAATCCTGTTAACATTTGGCTTTGAAAGCCAAAGGGCCAAATTTTGAGAGTTCTTACAGTCAATGAAGGTTAACACCTAGAACTTTAAAAATCAGTGTCCATGGCTCTGGGAGAGCCTTGAAAGCCACAGGAAATTAAGTACATATCCTTAAAGAGATAGCAAAACAAGAAGCCCCATAGGGACACAACAGAGAAGCAGCAGTTTGAATAACATGTGAGGTACAGGGGAAGGAGATTCGTTTACTCATCTCAGAGTGTGCTGGAGGGGAAGGGATCATTGGGAGACTTCTCCAGGAACAAAGGAGCTGTCAGCCACCATTTTCCTCTCTCACTCCTAGCCTTGACACAGGGTTGAGAACCAGACAACACCAACACCCACTACCTAACTTGCTAACAGCCTGCCCTGCCTGTCTTGTTCTCCTGGAGACCTCCCTCCTCCAATACACCCTGGGCCTGAGGTTATTCAAAGCAGTGCCAGAAGGCTGGCAGTGTTTAAGAAGCACTGACAGATGCCAGCACTGCTCCTTGGTGACTCTTCTCCTAAGGATAAGGTAAGGCAACTATCCCTATTAGTCTGACTTCAAAACTATCAGTGGGATGGAGGCAGACACTGGATCTGACTACAGACCCCAACCACCAACCAAAGCTTTACAGGGGATAACACAGGGAAAGTGCTCTGCAGTTTGGTGCTAATACATCTCTGGCAAACACCTGGTCTGACTGAAGACAAAGGCAGCCCCAGAATGGACCACTAACAACACAGAGATAAAACCCTGCCCACAAGAGGCAAAGAGAACTATTGAAGATGACCAGACAGAAGGCAAAAGCAGCTCAGCCACAACAATGCAGTACATAAAACACACACAGGAAACACCCCTAAAGTGCCAGGTTCTGGTGAACAGGGGACATTGAACACCAGGGGACTATAGAACACCTTCTTCATAAAGCCATTATTTTGAAGCCAAGGAGAAATAGGGGACTTTCCTATCACCTACAAACGCAGAGAATTAGAAAAAATTAGCAGAGCAGGAATATGTCCCAAGTGAAAGATCAGCACAAAATATAGCAAAGGAGTTAAATGAAACAGAAGTAATATACCAGATAGAGAGCTTAAATTAATGGTCATAAAAGTTGAGAAAAGAATGGAGGACACATCATTGAGACCCTTAACAAAGAGCTATAAAACATAGAAAATAACCAATCAGAGATGAAGAACTCCTAACTGATTTAAAAAACATGCAAGCTAAAATGGGGGCACCTGTTTGGCTCAGTCAATTAAGTATCCAATTCTTGATCTTGGCTCAGGTCATGATCTCACAGTTTGTGAATTCAAGCCCTGCATCAGGCTCTATGCTGACAACATGTAGCCTGCTTGGGATTCTGATTCTGATTCTCTCTCTCTCTCTCTCTCTCTCTCTCTCTCTCTCTCTCTCTCTCCCCCTCCCCCCCTCTCCCCACCCCTCTGTCTCTTCTCCTCCCTCTCTCTCTCAAGATACATAAATAAACTTAAAAAAGGTTCATAAAATATACAAGCTAAAACAAAGTAGACCAGAGGAAGCAGCAGAATAGATTAACAATGTTGAAGACAGAGTAATGGAAAGCAATGAAGGTGAATAGGAGAGAAGAAAAAGGTTAATAAAAATGAAAATAGATTTAGAGGATTCAGCAACACAATGAAGCTTAACAACACTGACATTATAGGGACTCGAAGAAGAAAGAGAAAAGGGGACAGCAAACTTACTGGAAAAAAAACAATAGCTGAAAACTTCCCTAATATGGGGAAGCAAACAGAAATCCAGATCCAGTAGTCACAGAGAGCCCCAAGAAAAAATCAACCCAAGGAGGTACACACCAAGACACACAGTAATTAAAATGCCAAAAAGTAGCAATAAAGTAGCACCAAGACAAAAGAAAACAGTTACATACAAAGGAAATCCCATAAGGCTAACAGCTGACTTTTCAGCAAACACTCTTCAGGCCAGAAAGGGTGGCATGATATACTCAAAAGTACTGAAACTAAAACAAACAAACAAACAAACAACAACAAAACAAAAAGCCACAAAACACACACAGCAAAAACGCAGCCAAGAATACTCTCTATTTTGCAAGGCTATTGTTCAGAAGAGAAGGAAAGATAAAGAGTTCCCAAACACAAGTTAAAGGAATTAAGGAATTTATGATTAGTCACCTAGCCCTACATGAAATGTTAAAGTGAATAAACTGAGTGGAAAGGAAAGACCATAGGCAGGAGTAAGAAATGTAGAAACACACAAAAAAGTATTAAGTGTATCTATAAAAATCACTCAAGAGATTCAGAAAATAAAAGGATGTAAAGTATGTTTCCGTATACCTAAAACATGCAGGGTGGGAAGAGGAGTAAAGAAAGGGATCAAACTACAAAAACAAGTTACAAAGTGGTAATAAGTACATACCTATCAATTATTACTTTGAATGTAAATAGATTAAATATTCCAACATAAATATGGTGACAGAATGGATATAAAAAACAAAGGCAAACACATCTATATGTTGCCTACACAAGACTCATTTCAAATGTAAAGACACATGCATATTGAAAGGAGGGATGGAAAACATTTATTATGCAAAAGAAAAGTGAAAGGAAATCTGAGTTAGCAATACTTACATTAGACAAAATAGACTTTACAACATACTATATAATCATAAAGGGAACAATTCAACAAGAAGATATAACTCTTGTAAATATTTATGCACCCAACATGAGAGCACCAAATGCATAAAGCAGGTAGTAACAAATATAAAGGAAGTAATCATTAGTAATACAATAGTAAGGGACTTTAACACCACACTTACAACAATGGATAGATCATCCAAGCAGAAAATCAACAAGGAAACAGTGGCTTTGAATGACATATTGGAACAGATGGATTTAAGAGGTATATTCAGAACTTTCCATCAAACAACAGCTGAATACATATTCTTTTCAATTGCACATGGAATTTTCTCCAGAATAGATCACTTATTTGGCCACCAAAAAGTCTCAACAAATTAAAAAAGATTTAGGTCATACCATGCATCTTTTCTGACCACAATGCTATGAAACTAGAAATCAACTACAAGAAAAAAATCTGAAAAGAACACAAATTCATGACGGTTAAATAACATGCTACTGAATAGTGGATGGGTCAACCAAGAAATCATAGAGGAAATAATACAGAGAAACCAATGAAAATGAAAACATAACGGTTCAAATTATTGAGATTACACAAAAGCTATTTTAAGAAGGGAGTTTATAGCAATACAGGTCTGCCTCAAGAAGTAAGAAAAAATTCAAACAACGTAACCTTACACCTGAAGGAGTTGGAAGAAGAACAAAACTCAAGATCAGTAGAAGAAGGGAAATAATAAAAATTAGAGCAGAAATAACCAAACTAAAAAAAAAAAAACAAAAAAAAACAATGAATTCAGCAGCTGGTTCTTTGAAAACAACAAATTTGATAAATCTTTAGTTAGGCTAATTAAAAATAAGGGGGAGCAGGGACCTAAATTTCAAACATCTGAAATGAAAGAGGAAAAATGACCAATACCTATCACCTCCCAAAATCAATCAGGAAGAAATAATAAATATGAGCTAGCCAATTACCAGCAATGAAATTTAATCAGTAATAAATTAAAAAAAAAAAACAAAAACAACTCCCAACCAATGTCCAGAACCAGATGACTGGTTCACAAGTAAAATCTACCAAACATCTAAACCAAAGTTACTACCTATTTTTCTCAAACTATTCTGAAAAATAGAACAGGAAGCAAAGTTTCTAAATTCATTCTATGAGGCCAGAATTACCCTGATACAAAACCAGATACAGACAATACTTACAAAAAAAAAAAAAAAAAAAGATAACTACAAGACAATATCTCTGATGAACATAGATGGAATATCCCTCAACAAAACATTAGCCAACTATATTCAACAATGCATAAAAACAATCATTCACCAGAATCAAGTGGGATTTATACCTAGAACGCAAGGGTGGATTGATATTTGCAAGTCAGGCAACATGGAATATCACATCAGCAAGTGAAAAAGTAAAACTATATGATCATTTCAATAGATGCAAAAAAGCACTTGACAAAGTACATCCATTCATGATGAAAACCCTCAACATAGAGTGGGTTTAGAGGGAACCTAGCTCAACATTATGAAAACCCCCCAGCCAGTGTCATACTAAATGGTAAAAAGATTTCCCCCTAAGATTAGGAACAAGAGAAGAATGTCTACTCTCACCACATTTACTGGAAGTCCTACTTACAGCAACCAGACAAGAAATAAAAGGCATCTGAATTGGTAACGAAGAAGTAAAACTTCCACTCTTTGCAGCAGACATGATACTATACATATAAAACCCTTAAAGACTACATCAAAAACCACTAGAACAGATTAATTCACTAAGGTTGCAGGATACAAAAATCAATATACAGACATCTTTTGCATTTTTATACACTAATAATGAAGGGGGAGAAATAGAAATTAAGAGAAAAATCCTATTTAAAGAAAATACCTAGGAACAAACTTAAACAAGGAGGTGAAGGATCTGTGCCCTGAAAACTAGAAAACTTTGAACAAAGAAATTGAAGACAAGACAAACAAATGGAAAGATATCCATGCTCATGGACAGGAACAAAAAATATTGTTACAATGCCCAAACTACATGAAACAGTCTACAGATTTAATGCCTTACCTATCAAAATACCAACAACATTTTTCACAGAACTAGGACAAATAATCTTTAAGTTTGTGTGGAACCACACAAGACGCCAAATAGCCAAAACAGTCTTGAAAAAGAACAAAACTGGAGGTATCACAATCCCAAATTTCAAGATATACTACAGAAGTGTAGTAATCAAAGTACTATGGTACTGGTACAAAAATAGACACAGAGATCAATAGAACAAAGTAAAAAACCCTGAAATAAACCCCTGATTATACTGTCAATTAATCTTAAACAAAGGAGCAAGAATATGCAATGGGAAAATGACAGTCTCTTCAACAAATGATGATTTAAAAAAGAAAAGAAAAAACTAGAAAGCCACATGCAAAAGAATGAAACCAGACCACTTTTTATACACAAAAATTCACTTAAAATGGATTACGGATCTAAATGTGAGACCTGAAACCATAAAAATCCTGGAAAAGAGCACAGGCAGTAAGTGCTCTGACATCGGCTGTAACCTTTTTGGAGATGTCACTCAATGTAAGGGAAACAATAGAAAAAATAAACTGTTGGGACTCCATCAAAATAAAAAAGCTTCTGTACAGCAGAGGAAATGACCAACACTACTAAAAGGGAACCTTGTAAATGGAAGAAGATATTTGCAAAGAACATATCCTATAATGGCTAAGTATCCAAAATATATAAAGAATTGATACAAATGAACACACG